>NC_140183.1:88804904-88844904 GCF_963971535.1 Notolepis coatsorum
TATATACTTAAGTGGTTATCTAGTCCCAAACCTCAGTTCTTGTCTGGAATCAATACGCTGTCTCCGGGCATGTTACGACATGCCTGGGCTTGTCTTTGAACCTGACTTTGGGGGCTTGCGGGCTGGCGCCTAGGGCGCTATCCAATAAGGAGAGCGAATATTACTATGATTCGAACACAGGTTTAAAGGGATATACCGTGTATATATAAATAATATACAATGTATATAAAACAATAAATGTAGATTCTCAGCTTTAATCTGGCCCTTCACAACAATTATAGTAATATAATAATAAAGTATTATTATTATAGCAGCAGTTGAAAAAGATGGTGTGCTGGGTGGTACTGGTCCTGTAGGATGTTATTCATATGACATAGGCAGCGGGAGGTGAAGACTGTGGAGATATCTGGGAGGCTAGCTCCAGTGATCCTCCTCGCAGCCTTGACCACTCTGTGGAGGGCCTCCTTCTCTGCCCTGGTGCAGCTGGAGAACCACACCAGTAGTCCGTACGTGAGCACACTCTCTACTGCGCAGTGGTAGAAGTTGGCCATCAGTCCCTGTGGGAGTTTAGCCCATTTAAGCTTTCCTCAGATAGAAAAGGCGCTGCTGTGCTTTGCTGTGCTTTGGGGTTGAGAGCAAGGTTATGACCATCGCACCACTCCACTAGTTGCTCAACCTCCCTCCTGTATGAGGTCTCATCATTTCCTCTGATGAGGCCAAGCACTGTTGTGTCGTCTGCAAATTTGACTATGAGGTTAGATGGGTCGCATTGAACAGGTGTTCGTAGGACGGGACGGAAAGGTTCGTTCATGTTCTTTAAAACTCCCCAAGAATCTGGTCCTGAAGAGACCGGTACAGCTGCTGTACCCTTTGGAACTAGGAGAATGATGACGCTTGGGAGCTCATCGGGGGGGAGTTTGTTGTGACTTTTTGATAGTAATATAATTTGAACAGCTTGAAATATATCATTTATTATTGTAGCAAAAGGTGTAATCGAATTGGCATAAATATGTTTTATAATAGATCACTAGATAGTACTGTACATTAGTACACTGCATAGTATTGTGTATTGTATATTATATGGTAACTCAGAACATTGTACATATGTCTATACCGAACACTGTGACCTCATTTTCTTCTTCTAAATTCATGCTATATTATGTTATTATGTTATTTGATACTATCTTGTCTAGCACAGTCTCTGGAGCGTAACAGTAAGAAGCATTTTGTATGAAAGTATTCTGTACTTCTGTATGACAACTATTAAAGAACTTGAACTAATAGCCTAAATGGAGATTCACATTAAATTGTTTATCATATTGTTTAGAATTAGATTGCATTATAGGACTATATTCTGTAACGCACCATTTTTGCCCCCAGTGGGAAGTCAGCTGCGCGCAGGCCTAGGCCACACGCTCCAACGCTAATTAGGTACGCGCGCCACCTATAAAAGGGTGTGTTTGATCCTTCGGGAGAAGTGACAGAATGTTTGTTAGAATACAAGCAATGCCTCGCTGCTGCTCTGCTAGATAACCTGTAAAGGGAGAAACAAATTAAATTAAATGGAATTGAGAACTGCATTTCTGCCTCCTGGTCATCAATGAAACATGAAGAACAAAAACTGTGAAATGTGTTTAAATAAGAAGAGGATTTTGAACAGTTTATTGTGCAAACAAGGAGGAACAACAGTCGTGTGTGAAAAGTGTATAGAGAAGTGGGCTGAGTACACCCCCCTGAGGGGCCCCGGTGCTAATGGCCAGGGTGGGGGATGTGTGCTTGCCAATCCTGACATGTTGTGTGCGATTTGTAAGAATGTCCAAGATCCAATTGCATAGTGTGGTGTTCAGTCCGAGTTTGTGCAGTTTACTGTGAAGCTTGTTGGGTAGAATAGTGTTGAAGGCTGAACTAAAGTCAACAAAAAGGAGTCTACCATATGTGTGCCTGTGCTCTAGATGTTCCAGCAGAGTGTGCAGTACAATGGCAATAGCATCCTCTGTTGACCTGTTCTTCCTGTAAGCAAACTGGTTGTGGTCTAATGATGGCGGTATGGAGGCTTTTATGTGTTTCATGACCAGTCTCTCAAAGCATTTTGCGACGATGGGGGTGAGTGCAAGGGCGTAACTCTGTTGTCAGTGGTGGGGGGGACACATTTGGGAGCGTGGTCAGTGGCGGAGGGGTGCTACGTATAGTTGTATGGTCGCGGGGGTAGGGGGAGTGAAGGGGGGGGGTCCCCCCCTTTTCGTAGATTTTTTTTAATCAGTTGTGCAAGTCAATTTTGGTGAGTTGTTTCTATATAATTCACTTATGACAAGTCATAATGCCGCGCGAGTCTCGGAACGTGCATACTACGCGAGAGAGAGAGAGAGAGAGAGAGAGAGAGAGAGAGAGAGAGAGAGAGAGAGAGAGAGAGAGAGATCACAGTTTCACACCAAACTGGGGAGGGGTGTTACAGTATGTAGCCTATTTGACAATGGCTCAGAGATGGCCAAGCAGCCGTTTTCCTATCATGTCGTGTCACTGTTTATTATCGTGCAGGGGACACTAACTGCATTCTGAAAACATGCCGGGGACATGTCCCCGGTGTCCCCCCCCATAGTTACGCCCGTGGGTGAGTGACACAGGTCTGTAGTCGTTCAGGCCTGTGACTTTAGGTTTCTTGGGAACCGGGACTATTGTTGCTGCCTTAAGACATGCGGGAACCCAGGATGAGCCCAGAGACAGGTTGAAGATGGTGGTGAGAACTGGGGCTAGTTGACAGGGGGGGATGTTCTTCCCTTGTAGTGCGATACAGCTTAGCAGATCTGACTCCATTTTTCAGGTCTGATCTCGCTGCACTGTATGCGTTGGTGTCACCTGATCTATGCGCTGCATTCCTGGCTCGTAATAGTGATTTTATATTCTGTGTCATCCAGGGTTTGACATTTGGAAAGACATGGATCTGCTTCCAAGATGTAACAGTGTCTACACAGAAAGTGATATAGTCGAGCACTGAGAGAGAGAAAATGTCCAGAGACCTCCGTGTCAACACTCCCAGGCCGCGTGAAGACTTTCAGCAACGCACATGTACTTCCGCGTTTCTCTGATTGGCCAGCGTTGGCCAGCGCTCTCCTTCGTGAATACCAGCCGTTCTACGCTCGTTTACCCCCTCATGAGTCACGTGAAACACTGCAGACCACTGATTGGTCAGAAGAGTCTGGCTTGCGCCTAGCTCGCGTACATAGCTATGCTGGAGCTCTCAGCTGTACACAGGGAGACAAGTACGAAATGCGCGAAATGCGCATGCACGCGTTACCGGCGTAGGGGGAAGAGGGCTGGCCGATCGCTGGCCAATCAGAGAAACGCGGAAGTACATGTGCGTTGCCGAAAGTGTTCACGCTCCCAGGCTACCGAATGTCCCAGTCTGTGGTGCTGAAGCAGTCCTGGAGCTTAGCATTGGCGTCCGGAGGTATGTAAACAGCACAGATGTAAACAGAAGAGAATTCTCTCGGTAAGTAAAATGGTCTGCATTTTAGCAGCAAAAATTCCACATCGGGGCAACAATGTTTATCAACCACTGTGACATTGGTACACCACGAGTCATTAATATAGATGCACAGTCCTCCTCCTATCCTTCTACCTGAGTCCGCTGTTCTATCGGCTCGGTAGGCAGTGCGACCGGCTAGCTCAGTAGCCGAATCCGGGATTGTGCTATCCAGCCAGGTTTCGGTGAAAATTAAGCAGCAGCAGTTGTCCATGTGTTTTTGTGTTGCTAATTCCATTCGTATATCTTCTATCTTGTAGCGGATCGAACGGGCATTCGAGAGGAAGATGGTAGGGAGCGGGGGTTTGAATGGGTTTGTTTTTAGTCTAGCCCATGCACCTCCGCGTTTTCCCCTCTTTTGCAGCCGCTCAAATCCCTTACCTTCATTCTGTCTCTGCAGCGCCCGCACCTCACTCTTTGTGGTTTCATGAGCAGCTGAGAAGGAAATCAACACTTTTCTTGTTCTTTACAGCTATAATGGATTATAACCTGTTATACACAACATACATAACAGTGTATTAACCATGATTAGGTCTCTTATAAGTTATAACACATTAATGTGTCTTCATGCAATAAACTGGAGCTGCCCCACCGTGGCTGTGATTTATTCTGGTTATTGATATAAGACACTATGAGTTATCATGCATGTTAATAATGCATTATGAGCAATTATGAATATTCATATAACACTATCAGTTTGTGGTCAGTAAAGCATTACCAAATATCTTTCTTCGTTTTTATATGCAGTTTATATATTTATTTCTATTATCTTTTTCTATTATATTTCTATTAATTTATTTTAAATAAATGTTTGTTCTAAAGGTTCTAAAGCTCTTCCTTTTTTTTGTACAATATTTGTATTGGGTTTTACAGTACACATTTCAGGTTTTCATTGTCGTCAGTTATTCTTAATTCCTTTTCTCCACAAGATTATACGTATACCCACATACCCCCTCCCCTTTTCTCTCTCTTAGCATCTTTGAGTTTGTTTTTACTGTTGTCATACAGAAATAGTACGTACATTCATTGGTACCTCCATTAGAATAACTCATACATAAATAAAAATAATTGAAAAGAAGAAAAGAAAATGTAAATAAAAAATAAAAAATAAAAATAAATGTAAATAATAATAAATGACATCTTTACAACACCTTCACTGACGTGCCTCCGGTCTCTCCCAGGGTCCGGGTCACGGCTGACCGCGGGAGAGAGCGGGGGGACTCATCCTATAGCAGCCCTCCTATATCTTCCCTTCTCAGATATTCATTAAATGGTTTCCATATATATCCTCGTAAACCTCTATATTGTTCCTGAGGATATATGTTATTCTCTCCATAGACATGCATTGTGCCATGTTCTTAATCCAAGCACCGGTTGTGGGTGCGTCTATTTTCTTCCAATTGAAAGCTATTGGTCTTTTTGCCTGTAGTATAGCAAAATCAATAAATTTAAATTGTTTGGTTCTCAGGTTCAGATTTATTGGATATAAATGTAGCAATATCATTTTGGAGTCTAGTGGGATATTCACTGACACGATATCTTTGATTTTATTCACCACCTCCCCCCAGAACTTCTTGATTGATTGATTGATTGATTGAAAACTTTATTAACAGATTGCAGAATGGGTTCAGTACAGTACAGCTCAATACATACAATTGTTAAGGGGATGCAGACCAGAGAAAGACTTTCGTCTTGTTTACATCAGGGTCCCCGATTTTCAATTCATCGTAACATATATGACATACATGACATACAGATACAGTATTGCTACATCTATACATTTATGACATACCAGATTTGCAATTACAGTACTGTTTGTGATACAAAAAGAGTCCAGAAACATTTACAGGGGCCAGTTTCGAGTTGCAGTCTCCCTTAGGTGTTTTTTGAGATGTTTTGGAAAGTGGGTAGTGATTCACATTCCTTTACAGCTTTGGGTAGGGCGTTCCACATTGATGTGGCATAATTGCGAAACGTGTTTAGTCCCTTGTTTGAGCCGAATCTGGGTTTAACATGATTTGTGGAGCTCCCTCTGGTGTTGTGATCGTGGTATTCACTGACCTTTGGGAAGTATTTTGACATGTACATGGGTACCTTGGTCGTGTAGTGTATCTTGTAGACCAGGCCCATTGCAAGTTGCTGTACTCTGTCGTCTACTCTAAGCCATCCTAGGTTGTCAAAGTGGGCAGGGGTGAGGTGGGTTCTAGGAGTAAGGTCAAGCAGTAGTCTGACCAGTTTGTTTTGAGATGTTTGTAATTTAGTCTGACGTACTGTGGCCTCTCAGTGAGGTAGTCCTTGATCCAGGCCACCAAGCCGTGCTCCAGCTGCATCGCAGAGAGCTTCTCCGCTAGCAGTGACGGCTGGATGGTGTTGAAGGCGCTGGAGAAATCAAAGAACATGATCCTCACTGAGCTGCGCGGCTTCTCCAGGTGCGTGTACGCTCTGTGGAGCATGTAGATGATGGCATCCTCCACCCCGATGTTTGCCTGGTATGCAAACTGCAGGGGGTCGAGGGAGTCACGCACCAGGGGCTTGAGGTGTTGCAGGACCAGTCTCTCAAACGTCTTCATGACGTGTGACGTCAGAGCGACTGGCCTGTAGTCGTTGGGGGTGCTGGGACGTCCCTTCTTGGGCACCGGGACAATGCAGGAGGTCTTCCAGAGCTGGGGCACCCTCTCCAGCCTCAGGGAGAGGTTGAAAAGATGCTGGAGCGGTGCTGCCAGCTGCTCTGCACATACCTTGAGCACCCTGGGATTGGTGTTGTCCGGTCCTCTGGCCTTGTTTACATTAATTTTGGAGAGCTGCCTACTGACCTGACTGGTTGTGATCGTCAGGGTTGGGGGTGGTGGGCAGTCTGCTGGTGTTGGGGGTGGGGTGCCGTTGCTGATGGGTGTGGGGGGGTGGGGGGTGGGGGGGCTGCTTTGTAGGTGTGATCTGGTGCTGGTGTCGATGGGTGGGGGGAGGGGTGTGGGGAGGCCACTCTGGTCAAAGCGGTTGAAAAACGAGTTGAACTCGTTTGCACGCTCTGGAGGGCCCTCCACAGCTGTGCCCTGCTGTTTGAAACCAGTGATCTTCCTGACCCCCGCCCACACCTCCCTGGTGTTGTTGGCCTGTAGTCTGCCCTCCAGCCTGTCCTTGTAGCTGACCTTGGCTGCCCTTAGCTCTTTTTTGAGCTCCCTTTGGACAGCCCTGGCCTGCTCAGTGTCCCCTGCCATGAAGGCCCTCTTTTTCCTGTTTAGCAGGTGTTTAATGTCCTTGCTAATCCAGGGTTTATTGTTTGAGAAGCAGCGTACCCTCTTTGTGGGTACGATGCTCTCCTCACAGAACCTGATGTAGTCTGTGATGCAGTGGGATAGTCCATCAATGTCATCACCGTAAGCCCTCTCAAACATATCCCAGTCTGTCGACCTGAAACACTCCTGTAGCTCCTCCTCGACGTCGTCAGACCACTGTGGGACAGACATGGTGGTCGGAGGCTGTCTCTTAATGAGAGGCGTGTATGTGGATACAAGCCTCACAAGGTTGTGGTCTGACTGGCCGAGGGGGGGCAGGGAAGTCGCACTGAAAGCCTCCTTCACGTTAGCATACAGGAGGTCCAGAGTTTTGTCTCCCCTGGTTTTGCAGGTGACATACTGGGTGAAGTTTGTCAGGGTCTTGTTCAGTCTGACATGGTTGAAGTCCCCATTGATAAAAATAAATGCATCCGGGTGTTTTGTCTGAAGCGCCGCGACGGTGGAGTGTATGACGTCACTCGCCTGCGCCGCCGCCGCGCTGGGAGGGATGTAAACAGTGAGAGCCAGGATGTGTGTTATTTCTCGCGGTAAATAGTATGGCCGCAGACTCAGTGCCAATAGTTCAATGTCGAGGGAACAGATACGTTCCTTAATGGTGATGTGCCCCGGGTGGCACCATTTGGAGTTCACAAAGACAACAAGCCCTCCGCCTCTCCGCTTGCCGCTCTGTTTACTCCGGTCGGCGCGCACCACCGTGAAACCCTCCTGTTCTATTGCACTGTCCGGGATGTTCTCGTTCAGCCAGGATTCGGTGAAGCACAGTAGGCTTGCCTCCTTGTACTCACGCTGGTTGATCATCAGGGCTGAGAGCTCGTCGGTCTTGTTGACCAGCGATCGCACGTTCCCCATGACGACAGCGGGCAGGTAAGGCTTGAATCTCCTGCTGTCCTCTCTCCTGTCCTTCACGCTCGTGCCAGCTCGATTTCCCCGTCTGCGAATCCTTATTTCGGCTGGTAGATTCCTCGGTGGTTCTGCAACTCTGTTTCGAAAGCAGAGGAGAGCCTCCCTCGGGTAAACCAGCCCGCCGTTGTTGCTGTTGTTGTTGTTGTTGTTGTCCTCCTGCCGCGGGTAAACCAGCCCGCCGCCGGTGTTGTTGTCCATTGTTCAGAGCTGTGCTCGACCGAACTTTCCTAACTCAGCTAACTTCACAGAAGTTGTTACAAATGCCTTAACTTGGTCTAAAGCAACGCACAGTCACTTATACACCTATTATGTAAGTATAATCACAAAAAGAATAATTAAGAAAGTAGTAAACGCGATAAAAAGTAAAGGGGGTGGGAGCTGCTATGAAAAGGCTGCCACTCTCCTCGGCGCCTTGGTACTGGTATTTGGATGTCTCCCTCCGCAGCCTGCAGGGATAACTCGAGGGGAGCGCGCGGCTCAGGTGGATGATAACTCGAGGGGAGCGCGCGGCTCAGGTGGATGATAACTCGAGGGGAGCGCGCGGCTCAGGTGGATGATAACTCGAGGGGAGCGCGCGGCTCAGGTGGATGATAACTCGAGGGGAGCGCGCGGCTCAGGTGGATGATAACTCGAGGGGAGCGCGCGGCTCAGGTGGATGATAACTCGAGGGGAGCGCGCGGCTCAGGTGGATGATGAACAAATTAACCAGACCGAAGCGGCATAGGTTGAAGTTGGAATATAGCCAGTTGGCGAATGTTTTAATTTGTTCTTGGATGTTAACGTTGTTAACGTTGTTCAACGCCTTGCTGACATCAACACAGCGAAGTGGTGAGTTTGATTATTATTATTTGCTGGTGTCTGGGGTGACGTCGCTGCTGCCCTGTTCTGTTGCGCTTTCATTATATAAATGTTGCTCTGCTCGAAATCTGATTTATGTTTTCTGTTTGTTTGTACAGTGACTGAGTAGGCTATTGTGTCGTGTGTGTGTGTGTGTGTGTGTCAAAGAAGATTCCATATAGCCTTCAAATTACGAGTTTTACGAGGCTGACTCGCGCTGGGAAATAGAATTTGCGAAAAAAGGCTATACTGGTTGTTAGTTTTCAGCATGATAATGTGTTATTTAGTTAGACCTATTGGACATTTTCGTTTTTGTTTATTTATTAAGTTAATATATAAACAGTGTTTAGAATATTTAAAACAAAAAAATAAAATAATTTTTGGCTATATGTTATAATATATATATTAATGTTTCTTTCGTTTTCACTATCTGTTATTTAGGTAGACCTATTGAACATTTTCGTTTTTGTTTATTTATTAAGTTCATATAAAACCATGTTTCGAATATTTAAAAAAGATTAATAATAAATAATAAAAAAAAATCTGGTTTTCACGCGGGCTAGGGCCTAAAATATTATTTACAGTCGGGCTTATTTTCGGGCAGGGCCTGAAGTTCACGGGCTCGGGCTGGGTACGGGCTTCATTTCAAGGCCCTTGCAGACCACTAGTGGGAACATCAGAGCCGCTCTGCAGACTTCTCTCGGCAGATCTCCGAGGTGGGTAAACGGAACCGAGAGGGAGAGAGGGAGTGGGTTAACTCAGTGCAGTTGGAACAGAGCAGGTGACAGGAGAGGTGACTTGTAACCAAAAACAGAGTTATCCAAGTGAGAGAATCTTCGGTGTATATACACACTGTGAGTAAACGTCCCAAACACAAATCCACGTGATGAATATCTTCGGTGTGTAAACACACAGTGAGTCAACGTCCCAAACACAAAACCACGTGATAAATATCTTCGGTGTGAAAACACACAGTGAGGCGATGTAAAGGCCAAAATATTATTCCAATGAAAACAATCCAAAAAGGGCTAAACGCTGGGTGAGTGACTGTCTGATAAAAAGCTGGATATCTTCAGTGTAATTATAAACACACGAAAAACGGAATAGGATAAAAGACAGTCATAAAAAACTCACCCAGGCGTTGTGCGTAAAGAGCGTTGGAACAGAATGGGGCGAGAGCGTCGCCACCGGGGAACCGGTTGTCCAAGCGGAGGTCAGAGTGGTGCGCGACTGCTTGGAGTACGCGCCGGTACGAAGGGCGCATCTGGCGCGGAGGTCTGAGGGGAGATCTGGATGCGCGCCTGGAGTGAAGAGCGCATCTGCTGCGTGGAAGTCTGGATGCGCGCCTGGAGTGAAGAGCGCATCTGCTGCGTGGAGGTCTGGATGCGCGCCTGGAGTGAAGAGCGCATCTGCTGCATGGAGGTCTGGATGTGCGCCAGGACGTCTGCTGCGCGGAGGTCTGAAGTGGAACACTGGGAAGCCTCCCGTGGAAGTCTAGAGAGCGCAGTCCAGTCTCTCCCTCAGGCAACGGCGACAGGAGGCGAAGGCTGGAGCACATCTCACCCCGGAGATGAAAACAGCATAGACAGGCAGAGGACCTCCCGAAGGAGTCTTGGTGATAGAGAATATGATACGGAATGAAACGGCATGTTACGGCACGACCCGACGAGGGACAGAGGGGAAGAGCCAGGTACTTAAAGCCCAAAAGGGTGCTAATTAGAATACACATCAGGTGCGGGAGGTAATTGATAATCGAACTAGAAGTGTGAGTTCGGCACCAGACCAATCAAACACATAATGACAGGTAGTACAAGGGTGTGGCTGCTGAGAGCAAACGAGAGTAACGAACGCGAGGGTGGGGGCTAGTGAGGTGAGTGCAATTGATTAACAGAAAACTAAGGAAAGAGCGAGTAGGCTTAAAGGAACAGAGCGAGTAGGTGAGCAACAGGCTTAAAGGAACAGAGCGAGTAGGTGAGCAGCGGACAAAACCTCACAGTACCCCCCCCTCCACGGGAGCCACCCGGCGACCCAAAAATACAGACAGAGTGGCAGGGGACAAAACAAGGCAAAAAACAAAAAGTACTGGGCCAAGCCAGCAGGGGAAGCCACAACAAAAGTGGGGCTAGCAAAAGAACAGGGTAGCCGAGGGGTAACTAGGGTAGCACCGGGAAAAGGGCTAGCAGAGGGAAGGTTAGCTGCCAGGGCACTGATAGCTACAGGGCCTATGCTAGCTGTACTGCTACATCAACATAGAGGCTGCGCTAGCTGCCGGAGCTAGGCTAGCAGAGGGAAAGGGTAGCTGCCAGGGCACTGATAGCTACAGGGCCTATGCTAGCTGTACTGCTACATCAACAAAGAGGCTGCGCTAGCTGCCGGAGCTAGGCTGGCAGACAGGGCTGGACCAGCATGAGAGAACAAGCTAGCTGGAAGGACAGTCCTAGCTGTGGGGAACTGACCTTGCTAGCTGAAGGGGCAATCCTAGCAGTGGGAAAACTGACCTTGCTAGCTGAAAGGGCAGTCCTAGCAGTGGGAAACTGACCTTGCTAGCAGAAAGGGCAGTCCTAGCAGTGGGAGAAAAACTGACATTGCTAGCTGAAAGGGCAGTCCTAGCAGTGGGATAAACTGACCTT
Organism: Notolepis coatsorum; assembly: GCF_963971535.1. NCBI lineage: Eukaryota > Metazoa > Chordata > Actinopteri > Aulopiformes > Paralepididae > Notolepis > Notolepis coatsorum. Next base: position 88,816,088 of record NC_140183.1, read on the forward strand.
GCTAGCTGAAAAGGCAGTCCTAGCAGTGGGAAAAACTGACCTTGCTAGCTGAAAGGCCAGTCCTAGCAGTGGGAATACTGACCTTGCTAGCTGAAAGGGCAGTCCTAGCAGAGGGAAAACTGACCTTGCTAGCAGAAAGGGCAGTCCTAGCAGTGGGAGAAAAACTGACATTGCTAGCTGAAAGGGCAGTCCTAGCAGTGGGATAAACTGACCTTGCTAGCTGAAAAGGCAGTCCTAGCAGTGGGAAAAACTGACCTTGCTAGCTGAAAGGGCAGTCCTAGCAGTGGGAAAACTGACCTTGCTAGCTGAAAGGGCAGTCCTAGCAGTGGGAAAGCTACACAAAAGTGGAGGCCATGCAGAGGGACCGGGTTAGCTGCCTGGGCATGGCTAGCTACAGGGCCTATGCCAGCTGCAAGGGCTGCATTAACATAGAGGCTGTGCTAGCAGCCGGGGCTAAGCTAGCAGACTGGGGCCATGCACAGGGACTGGGTTAGCTGCCAGGGCATGGCTAGCTACAGGGCCTATGCCAGCAGTAAGGGCTGCATTAACATAGAGGCTGTGCTAGCAGCCGGGGCAAAGCTAGCAGACAGGGGCCATGCTGGTAGTAGAGGCCTAACAAGCTGCAGGGGAGCTAACGAGGCTAACAGGGAAGCAAACAGGGGAGTCAACAGGCTAACAGGAGAACTAGAGGGAACAAAGGGGAGAGGGGAGCGCGCGGCTCAGGTGGATGATAACTCGAGGGGAGCGCGCGGCTCAGGTGGATGATAACTCGAGGGGAGCGCGCGGCTCAGGTGGATGATAACTCGAGGGGAGCGCGCGGCTCAGGTGGATGATAACTCGAGGGGAGCGCGCGGCTCAGGTGGATGATAACTCGAGGGGAGCGCGCGGCTCAGGTGGATGATGAACAAATTAACCAGACCGAAGCGGCATAGGTTGAAGTTGGAATATAGCCAGTTGGCGAATGTTTTAATTTGTTCTTGGATGTTAACGTTGTTAACGTTGTTCAACGCCTTGCTGACATCAACACAGCGAAGTGGTGAGTTTGATTATTATTATTTGCTGGTGTCTGGGGTGACGTCGCTGCTGCCCTGTTCTGTTGCGCTTTCATTATATAAATGTTGCTCTGCTCGAAATCTGATTTATGTTTTCTGTTTGTTTGTACAGTGACTGAGTAGGCTATTGTGTCGTGTGTGTGTGTGTGTGTGTGTCAAAGAAGATTCCATATAGCCTTCAAATTACGAGTTTTACGAGGCTGACTCGCGCTGGGAAATAGAATTTGCGAAAAAAGGCTATACTGGTTGTTAGTTTTCAGCATGATAATGTGTTATTTAGTTAGACCTATTGGACATTTTCGTTTTTGTTTATTTATTAAGTTAATATATAAACAGTGTTTAGAATATTTAAAACAAAAAAATAAAATAATTTTTGGCTATATGTTATAATATATATATTAATGTTTCTTTCGTTTTCACTATCTGTTATTTAGGTAGACCTATTGAACATTTTCGTTTTTGTTTATTTATTAAGTTCATATAAAACCATGTTTCGAATATTTAAAAAAGATTAATAATAAATAATAAAAAAAAATCTGGTTTTCACGCGGGCTAGGGCCTAAAATATTATTTACAGTCGGGCTTATTTTCGGGCAGGGCCTGAAGTTCACGGGCTCGGGCTGGGTACGGGCTTCATTTCAAGGCCCTTGCAGACCACTAGTGGGAACATCAGAGCCGCTCTGCAGACTTCTCTCGGCAGATCTCCGAGGTGGGTAAACGGAACCGAGAGGGAGAGAGGGAGTGGGTTAACTCAGTGCAGTTGGAACAGAGCAGGTGACAGGAGAGGTGACTTGTAACCAAAAACAGAGTTATCCAAGTGAGAGAATCTTCGGTGTATATACACACTGTGAGTAAACGTCCCAAACACAAATCCACGTGATGAATATCTTCGGTGTGTAAACACACAGTGAGTCAACGTCCCAAACACAAAACCACGTGATAAATATCTTCGGTGTGAAAACACACAGTGAGGCGATGTAAAGGCCAAAATATTATTCCAATGAAAACAATCCAAAAAGGGCTAAACGCTGGGTGAGTGACTGTCTGATAAAAAGCTGGATATCTTCAGTGTAATTATAAACACACGAAAAACGGAATAGGATAAAAGACAGTCATAAAAAACTCACCCAGGCGTTGTGCGTAAAGAGCGTTGGAACAGAATGGGGCGAGAGCGTCGCCACCGGGGAACCGGTTGTCCAAGCGGAGGTCAGAGTGGTGCGCGACTGCTTGGAGTACGCGCCGGTACGAAGGGCGCATCTGGCGCGGAGGTCTGAGGGGAGATCTGGATGCGCGCCTGGAGTGAAGAGCGCATCTGCTGCGTGGAAGTCTGGATGCGCGCCTGGAGTGAAGAGCGCATCTGCTGCGTGGAGGTCTGGATGCGCGCCTGGAGTGAAGAGCGCATCTGCTGCATGGAGGTCTGGATGTGCGCCAGGACGTCTGCTGCGCGGAGGTCTGAAGTGGAACACTGGGAAGCCTCCCGTGGAAGTCTAGAGAGCGCAGTCCAGTCTCTCCCTCAGGCAACGGCGACAGGAGGCGAAGGCTGGAGCACATCTCACCCCGGAGATGAAAACAGCATAGACAGGCAGAGGACCTCCCGAAGGAGTCTTGGTGATAGAGAATATGATACGGAATGAAACGGCATGTTACGGCACGACCCGACGAGGGACAGAGGGGAAGAGCCAGGTACTTAAAGCCCAAAAGGGTGCTAATTAGAATACACATCAGGTGCGGGAGGTAATTGATAATCGAACTAGAAGTGTGAGTTCGGCACCAGACCAATCAAACACATAATGACAGGTAGTACAAGGGTGTGGCTGCTGAGAGCAAACGAGAGTAACGAACGCGAGGGTGGGGGCTAGTGAGGTGAGTGCAATTGATTAACAGAAAACTAAGGAAAGAGCGAGTAGGCTTAAAGGAACAGAGCGAGTAGGTGAGCAACAGGCTTAAAGGAACAGAGCGAGTAGGTGAGCAGCGGACAAAACCTCACAGTACCCCCCCCTCCACGGGAGCCACCCGGCGACCCAAAAATACAGACAGAGTGGCAGGGGACAAAACAAGGCAAAAAACAAAAAGTACTGGGCCAAGCCAGCAGGGGAAGCCACAACAAAAGTGGGGCTAGCAAAAGAACAGGGTAGCCGAGGGGTAACTAGGGTAGCACCGGGAAAAGGGCTAGCAGAGGGAAGGTTAGCTGCCAGGGCACTGATAGCTACAGGGCCTATGCTAGCTGTACTGCTACATCAACATAGAGGCTGCGCTAGCTGCCGGAGCTAGGCTAGCAGAGGGAAAGGGTAGCTGCCAGGGCACTGATAGCTACAGGGCCTATGCTAGCTGTACTGCTACATCAACAAAGAGGCTGCGCTAGCTGCCGGAGCTAGGCTGGCAGACAGGGCTGGACCAGCATGAGAGAACAAGCTAGCTGGAAGGACAGTCCTAGCTGTGGGGAACTGACCTTGCTAGCTGAAGGGGCAATCCTAGCAGTGGGAAAACTGACCTTGCTAGCTGAAAGGGCAGTCCTAGCAGTGGGAAACTGACCTTGCTAGCAGAAAGGGCAGTCCTAGCAGTGGGAGAAAAACTGACATTGCTAGCTGAAAGGGCAGTCCTAGCAGTGGGATAAACTGACCTTGCTAGCTGAAAAGGCAGTCCTAGCAGTGGGAAAAACTGACCTTGCTAGCTGAAAGGCCAGTCCTAGCAGTGGGAATACTGACCTTGCTAGCTGAAAGGGCAGTCCTAGCAGAGGGAAAACTGACCTTGCTAGCAGAAAGGGCAGTCCTAGCAGTGGGAGAAAAACTGACATTGCTAGCTGAAAGGGCAGTCCTAGCAGTGGGATAAACTGACCTTGCTAGCTGAAAAGGCAGTCCTAGCAGTGGGAAAAACTGACCTTGCTAGCTGAAAGGGCAGTCCTAGCAGTGGGAAAACTGACCTTGCTAGCTGAAAGGGCAGTCCTAGCAGTGGGAAAGCTACACAAAAGTGGAGGCCATGCAGAGGGACCGGGTTAGCTGCCTGGGCATGGCTAGCTACAGGGCCTATGCCAGCTGCAAGGGCTGCATTAACATAGAGGCTGTGCTAGCAGCCGGGGCTAAGCTAGCAGACTGGGGCCATGCACAGGGACTGGGTTAGCTGCCAGGGCATGGCTAGCTACAGGGCCTATGCCAGCAGTAAGGGCTGCATTAACATAGAGGCTGTGCTAGCAGCCGGGGCAAAGCTAGCAGACAGGGGCCATGCTGGTAGTAGAGGCCTAACAAGCTGCAGGGGAGCTAACGAGGCTAACAGGGAAGCAAACAGGGGAGTCAACAGGCTAACAGGAGAACTAGAGGGAACAAGAAAAAAAAAGGCAAACTCAACATACACCGTCTGTGCTGGCTGGGGTCGTCGATTTGGTCGGGTCGTACTGTTATGGTTTGTAACCGACCCCAATCGCACAACACAAGACAGGTATGAGAGTAAGCCAAGAACAGGCATTTATTGAAAACACTCAGAAAAACGGCACTGTCCCTTTAAGGGAGAACAACAAATGCTGGATAACTAGGAGGGAAAGGTACAGTGCCTTTAGGAGGCGAGCTGGCTAAGGGGAAGGCTAAGGGAAGGCTAACGGAACAGGGCCAGGGCAAGGGAAGGGGCAGGAAACAGGGAGGAACTAGGAGGACCGGACGGGAAGGACTAGGAGGACTAGAGAGGGGAGAAAGGGACAGAGGCCCACGGAGGCGGGCTGGGGACAGGGAGGACTGGGAGGACCAGAGTGGGGAAACAGGGACAGAGACCCGCGGAGGCGGGCTGGGGAGTGGGAGGACTAGATAGGGAGGACTAGGAGGACTAGGGAAAAACAGGGTAAGGCCTTGGAACAGGGCGAGGGCTGGAGCTGCATACTGGGACAGAGAAAACAGGGTAAGGCCTTGGAAAAAGCATTAATGATGTTGCTGCTCTGCAGCCTCCCCCGGGATGGTAGTCTGGGGAAGCAGGTGGGAACATCAGAGCCGCTCTGCAGACTTCTCTCGGCAGATCTCCGAGGTGGGTAAACGGAACCGAGAGGGAGAGAGGGAGTGGGTTAACTCAGTGCAGTTGGAACAGAGCAGGTGACAGGAGAGGTGACTTGTAACCAAAAACAGAGTTATCCAAGTGAGAGAATCTTCGGTGTATATACACACTGTGAGTAAACGTCCCAAACACAAATCCACGTGATGAATATCTTCGGTGTGTAAACACACAGTGAGTCAACGTCCCAAACACAAAACCACGTGATAAATATCTTCGGTGTGAAAACACACAGTGAGGCGATGTAAAGGCCAAAATATTATTCCAATGAAAACAATCCAAAAAGGGCTAAACGCTGGGTGAGTGACTGTCTGATAAAAAGCTGGATATCTTCAGTGTAATTATAAACACACGAAAAACGGAATAGGATAAAAGACAGTCATAAAAAACTCACCCAGGCGTTGTGCGTAAAGAGCGTTGGAACAGAATGGGGCGAGAGCGTCGCCACCGGGGAACCGGTTGTCCAAGCGGAGGTCAGAGTGGTGCGCGACTGCTTGGAGTACGCGCCGGTACGAAGGGCGCATCTGGCGCGGAGGTCTGAGGGGAGATCTGGATGCGCGCCTGGAGTGAAGAGCGCATCTGCTGCGTGGAAGTCTGGATGCGCGCCTGGAGTGAAGAGCGCATCTGCTGCGTGGAGGTCTGGATGCGCGCCTGGAGTGAAGAGCGCATCTGCTGCGTGGAGGTCTGGATGCGCGCCTGGAGTGAAGAGCGCATCTGCTGCGTGGAGGTCTGGATGCGCGCCTGGAGTGAAGAGCGCATCTGCTGCGTGGAGGTCTGGATGCGCGCCTGGAGTGAAGAGCGCATCTGCTGCGTGGAGGTCTGGATGCGCGCCTGGAGTGAAGAGCGCATCTGCTGCGTGGAGGTCTGGATGCGCGCCTGGAGTGAAGAGCGCATCTGCTGCATGGAGGTCTGGATGTGCGCCAGGACGTCTGCTGCGCGGAGGTCTGAAGTGGAACACTGGGAAGCCTCCCGTGGAAGTCTAGAGAGCGCAGTCCAGTCTCTCCCTCAGGCAACGGCGACAGGAGGCGAAGGCTGGAGCACATCTCACCCCGGAGATGAAAACAGCATAGACAGGCAGAGGACCTCCCGAAGGAGTCTTGGTGATAGAGAATATGATACGGAATGAAACGGCATGTTACGGCACGACCCGACGAGGGACAGAGGGGAAGAGCCAGGTACTTAAAGCCCAAAAGGGTGCTAATTAGAATACACATCAGGTGCGGGAGGTAATTGATAATCGAACTAGAAGTGTGAGTTCGGCACCAGACCAATCAAACACATAATGACAGGTAGTACAAGGGTGTGGCTGCTGAGAGCAAACGAGAGTAACGAACGCGAGGGTGGGGGCTAGTGAGGTGAGTGCAATTGATTAACAGAAAACTAAGGAAAGAGCGAGTAGGCTTAAAGGAACAGAGCGAGTAGGTGAGCAACAGGCTTAAAGGAACAGAGCGAGTAGGTGAGCAGCGGACAAAACCTCACAGTACCCCCCCCTCCACGGGAGCCACCCGGCGACCCAAAAATACAGACAGAGTGGCAGGGGACAAAACAAGGCAAAAAACAAAAAGTACTGGGCCAAGCCAGCAGGGGAAGCCACAACAAAAGTGGGGCTAGCAAAAGAACAGGGTAGCCGAGGGGTAACTAGGGTAGCACCGGGAAAAGGGCTAGCAGAGGGAAGGTTAGCTGCCAGGGCACTGATAGCTACAGGGCCTATGCTAGCTGTACTGCTACATCAACATAGAGGCTGCGCTAGCTGCCGGAGCTAGGCTAGCAGAGGGAAAGGGTAGCTGCCAGGGCACTGATAGCTACAGGGCCTATGCTAGCTGTACTGCTACATCAACAAAGAGGCTGCGCTAGCTGCCGGAGCTAGGCTGGCAGACAGGGCTGGACCAGCATGAGAGAACAAGCTAGCTGGAAGGACAGTCCTAGCTGTGGGGAACTGACCTTGCTAGCTGAAGGGGCAATCCTAGCAGTGGGAAAACTGACCTTGCTAGCTGAAAGGGCAGTCCTAGCAGTGGGAAACTGACCTTGCTAGCAGAAAGGGCAGTCCTAGCAGTGGGAGAAAAACTGACATTGCTAGCTGAAAGGGCAGTCCTAGCAGTGGGATAAACTGACCTTGCTAGCTGAAAAGGCAGTCCTAGCAGTGGGAAAAACTGACCTTGCTAGCTGAAAGGCCAGTCCTAGCAGTGGGAATACTGACCTTGCTAGCTGAAAGGGCAGTCCTAGCAGAGGGAAAACTGACCTTGCTAGCAGAAAGGGCAGTCCTAGCAGTGGGAGAAAAACTGACATTGCTAGCTGAAAGGGCAGTCCTAGCAGTGGGATAAACTGACCTTGCTAGCTGAAAAGGCAGTCCTAGCAGTGGGAAAAACTGACCTTGCTAGCTGAAAGGGCAGTCCTAGCAGTGGGAAAACTGACCTTGCTAGCTGAAAGGGCAGTCCTAGCAGTGGGAAAGCTACACAAAAGTGGAGGCCATGCAGAGGGACCGGGTTAGCTGCCTGGGCATGGCTAGCTACAGGGCCTATGCCAGCTGCAAGGGCTGCATTAACATAGAGGCTGTGCTAGCAGCCGGGGCTAAGCTAGCAGACTGGGGCCATGCACAGGGACTGGGTTAGCTGCCAGGGCATGGCTAGCTACAGGGCCTATGCCAGCAGTAAGGGCTGCATTAACATAGAGGCTGTGCTAGCAGCCGGGGCAAAGCTAGCAGACAGGGGCCATGCTGGTAGTAGAGGCCTAACAAGCTGCAGGGGAGCTAACGAGGCTAACAGGGAAGCAAACAGGGGAGTCAACAGGCTAACAGGAGAACTAGAGGGAACAAGAAAAAAAAAGGCAAACTCAACATACACCGTCTGTGCTGGCTGGGGTCGTCGATTTGGTCGGGTCGTACTGTTATGGTTTGTAACCGACCCCAATCGCACAACACAAGACAGGTATGAGAGTAAGCCAAGAACAGGCATTTATTGAAAACACTCAGAAAAACGGCACTGTCCCTTTAAGGGAGAACAACAAATGCTGGATAACTAGGAGGGAAAGGTACAGTGCCTTTAGGAGGCGAGCTGGCTAAGGGGAAGGCTAAGGGAAGGCTAACGGAACAGGGCCAGGGCAAGGGAAGGGGCAGGAAACAGGGAGGAACTAGGAGGACCGGACGGGAAGGACTAGGAGGACTAGAGAGGGGAGAAAGGGACAGAGGCCCACGGAGGCGGGCTGGGGACAGGGAGGACTGGGAGGACCAGAGTGGGGAAACAGGGACAGAGACCCGCGGAGGCGGGCTGGGGAGTGGGAGGACTAGATAGGGAGGACTAGGAGGACTAGGGAAAAACAGGGTAAGGCCTTGGAACAGGGCGAGGGCTGGAGCTGCATACTGGGACAGAGAAAACAGGGTAAGGCCTTGGAAAAAGCATTAATGATGTTGCTGCTCTGCAGCCTCCCCCGGGATGGTAGTCTGGGGAAGCAGGTGGGAACATCAGAGCCGCTCTGCAGACTTCTCTCGGCAGATCTCCGAGGTGGGTAAACGGAACCGAGAGGGAGAGAGGGAGTGGGTTAACTCAGTGCAGTTGGAACAGAGCAGGTGACAGGAGAGGTGACTTGTAACCAAAAACAGAGTTATCCAAGTGAGAGAATCTTCGGTGTATATACACACTGTGAGTAAACGTCCCAAACACAAATCCACGTGATGAATATCTTCGGTGTGTAAACACACAGTGAGTCAACGTCCCAAACACAAAACCACGTGATAAATATCTTCGGTGTGAAAACACACAGTGAGGCGATGTAAAGGCCAAAATATTATTCCAATGAAAACAATCCAAAAAGGGCTAAACGCTGGGTGAGTGACTGTCTGATAAAAAGCTGGATATCTTCAGTGTAATTATAAACACACGAAAAACGGAATAGGATAAAAGACAGTCATAAAAAACTCACCCAGGCGTTGTGCGTAAAGAGCGTTGGAACAGAATGGGGCGAGAGCGTCGCCACCGGGGAACCGGTTGTCCAAGCGGAGGTCAGAGTGGTGCGCGACTGCTTGGAGTACGCGCCGGTACGAAGGGCGCATCTGGCGCGGAGGTCTGAGGGGAGATCTGGATGCGCGCCTGGAGTGAAGAGCGCATCTGCTGCGTGGAAGTCTGGATGCGCGCCTGGAGTGAAGAGCGCATCTGCTGCGTGGAGGTCTGGATGCGCGCCTGGAGTGAAGAGCGCATCTGCTGCGTGGAGGTCTGGATGCGCGCCTGGAGTGAAGAGCGCATCTGCTGTGTGGAGGTCTGGATGCGCGCCTGGAGTGAAGAGCGCATCTGCTGCGTGGAGGTCTGGATGCGCGCCTGGAGTGAAGAGCGCATCTGCTGCGTGGAGGTCTGGATGCGCGCCTGGAGTGAAGAGCGCATCTGCTGCGTGGAGGTCTGGATGCGCGCCTGGAGTGAAGAGCGCATCTGCTGCATGGAGGTCTGGATGTGCGCCAGGACGTCTGCTGCGCGGAGGTCTGAAGTGGAACACTGGGAAGCCTCCCGTGGAAGTCTAGAGAGCGCAGTCCAGTCTCTCCCTCAGGCAACGGCGACAGGAGGCGAAGGCTGGAGCACATCTCACCCCGGAGATGAAAACAGCATAGACAGGCAGAGGACCTCCCGAAGGAGTCTTGGTGATAGAGAATATGATACGGAATGAAACGGCATGTTACGGCACGACCCGACGAGGGACAGAGGGGAAGAGCCAGGTACTTAAAGCCCAAAAGGGTGCTAATTAGAATACACATCAGGTGCGGGAGGTAATTGATAATCGAACTAGAAGTGTGAGTTCGGCACCAGACCAATCAAACACATAATGACAGGTAGTACAAGGGTGTGGCTGCTGAGAGCAAACGAGAGTAACGAACGCGAGGGTGGGGGCTAGTGAGGTGAGTGCAATTGATTAACAGAAAACTAAGGAAAGAGCGAGTAGGCTTAAAGGAACAGAGCGAGTAGGTGAGCAACAGGCTTAAAGGAACAGAGCGAGTAGGTGAGCAGCGGACAAAACCTCACAGTACCCCCCCCTCCACGGGAGCCACCCGGCGACCCAAAAATACAGACAGAGTGGCAGGGGACAAAACAAGGCAAAAAACAAAAAGTACTGGGCCAAGCCAGCAGGGGAAGCCACAACAAAAGTGGGGCTAGCAAAAGAACAGGGTAGCCGAGGGGTAACTAGGGTAGCACCGGGAAAAGGGCTAGCAGAGGGAAGGTTAGCTGCCAGGGCACTGATAGCTACAGGGCCTATGCTAGCTGTACTGCTACATCAACATAGAGGCTGCGCTAGCTGCCGGAGCTAGGCTAGCAGAGGGAAAGGGTAGCTGCCAGGGCACTGATAGCTACAGGGCCTATGCTAGCTGTACTGCTACATCAACAAAGAGGCTGCGCTAGCTGCCGGAGCTAGGCTGGCAGACAGGGCTGGACCAGCATGAGAGAACAAGCTAGCTGGAAGGACAGTCCTAGCTGTGGGGAACTGACCTTGCTAGCTGAAGGGGCAATCCTAGCAGTGGGAAAACTGACCTTGCTAGCTGAAAGGGCAGTCCTAGCAGTGGGAAACTGACCTTGCTAGCAGAAAGGGCAGTCCTAGCAGTGGGAGAAAAACTGACATTGCTAGCTGAAAGGGCAGTCCTAGCAGTGGGATAAACTGACCTTGCTAGCTGAAAAGGCAGTCCTAGCAGTGGGAAAAACTGACCTTGCTAGCTGAAAGGCCAGTCCTAGCAGTGGGAATACTGACCTTGCTAGCTGAAAGGGCAGTCCTAGCAGAGGGAAAACTGACCTTGCTAGCAGAAAGGGCAGTCCTAGCAGTGGGAGAAAAACTGACATTGCTAGCTGAAAGGGCAGTCCTAGCAGTGGGATAAACTGACCTTGCTAGCTGAAAAGGCAGTCCTAGCAGTGGGAAAAACTGACCTTGCTAGCTGAAAGGGCAGTCCTAGCAGTGGGAAAACTGACCTTGCTAGCTGAAAGGGCAGTCCTAGCAGTGGGAAAGCTACACAAAAGTGGAGGCCATGCAGAGGGACCGGGTTAGCTGCCTGGGCATGGCTAGCTACAGGGCCTATGCCAGCTGCAAGGGCTGCATTAACATAGAGGCTGTGCTAGCAGCCGGGGCTAAGCTAGCAGACTGGGGCCATGCAGAGGGACTGGGTTAGCTGCCAGGGCATGGCTAGCTACAGGGCCTATGCCAGCAGTAAGGGCTGCATTAACATAGAGGCTGTGCTAGCAGCCGGGGCAAAGCTAGCAGACAGGGGCCATGCTGGTAGTAGAGGCCTAACAAGCTGCAGGGGAGCTAACGAGGCTAACAGGGAAGCAAACAGGGGAGTCAACAGGCTAACAGGAGAACTAGAGGGAACAAGAAAAAAAAAGGCAAACTCAACATACACCGTCTGTGCTGGCTGGGGTCGTCGATTTGGTCGGGTCGTACTGTTATGGTTTGTAACCGACCCCAATCGCACAACACAAGACAGGTATGAGAGTAAGCCAAGAACGGGCATTTATTGAAAACACTCAGAAAAACGGCACTGTCCCTTTAAGGGAGAACAACAAATGCTGGATAACTAGGAGGGAAAGGTACAGTGCCTTTAGGAGGCGAGCTGGCTAAGGGGAAGGCTAAGGGAAGGCTAACGGAACAGGGCCAGGGCAAGGGAAGGGGCAGGAAACAGGGAGGAACTAGGAGGACCGGACGGGAAGGACTAGGAGGACTAGAGAGGGGAGAAAGGGACAGAGGCCCGCGGAGGCGGGCTGGGGACAGGGAGGACTGGGAGGACCAGAGTGGGGAAACAGGGACAGAGACCCGCGGAGGCGGGCTGGGGAGTGGGAGGACTAGATAGGGAGGACTAGGAGGACTAGGGAAAAACAGGGTAAGGCCTTGGAACAGGGCGAGGGCTGGAGCTGCATACTGGGACAGAGAAAACAGGGTAAGGCCTTGGAAAAAGCATTAATGATGTTGCTGCTCTGCAGCCTCCCCCGGGATGGTAGTCTGGGGAAGCAGGTGGGAACATCAGAGCCGCTCTGCAGACTTCTCTCGGCAGATCTCCGAGGTGGGTAAACGGAACCGAGAGGGAGAGAGGGAGTGGGTTAACTCAGTGCAGTTGGAACAGAGCAGGTGACAGGAGAGGTGACTTGTAACCAAAAACAGAGTTATCCAAGTGAGAGAATCTTCGGTGTATATACACACTGTGAGTAAACGTCCCAAACACAAATCCACGTGATGAATATCTTCGGTGTGTAAACACACAGTGAGTCAACGTCCCAAACACAAAACCACGTGATAAATATCTTCGGTGTGAAAACACACAGTGAGGCGATGTAAAGGCCAAAATATTATTCCAATGAAAACAATCCAAAAAGGGCTAAACGCTGGGTGAGTGACTGTCTGATAAAAAGCTGGATATCTTCAGTGTAATTATAAACACACGAAAAACGGAATAGGATAAAAGACAGTCATAAAAAACTCACCCAGGCGTTGTGCGTAAAGAGCGTTGGAACAGAACGGGGCGAGAGCGTCGCCACCGGGGAACCGGTTGTCCAAGCGGAGGTCAGAGTGGTGCGCGACTGCTTGGAGTACGCGCCGGTACGAAGGGCGCATCTGGCGCGGAGGTCTGAGGGGAGATCTGGATGCGCGCCTGGAGTGAAGAGCGCATCTGCTGCGTGGAAGTCTGGATGCGCGCCTGGAGTGAAGAGCGCATCTGCTGCGTGGAGGTCTGGATGCGCGCCTGGAGTGAAGAGCGCATCTGCTGCGTGGAGGTCTGGATGCGCGCCTGGAGTGAAGAGCGCATCTGCTGCGTGGAGGTCTGGATGCGCGCCTGGAGTGAAGAGCGCATCTGCTGTGTGGAGGTCTGGATGCGCGCCTGGAGTGAAGAGCGCATCTGCTGCGTGGAGGTCTGGATGCGCGCCTGGAGTGAAGAGCGCATCTGCTGCGTGGAGGTCTGGATGTGCGCCAGGACGTCTATCCCTCAGGCAACGGCGACAGGAGGCAAAGGCTGGAGCACATCTCACCCCGGAGATGAAAACAGCATAGACAGGCAGAGGACCTCCCGAAGGAGTCTTGGTGATAGAGAATATGATACGGAATGAAACGGCATGTTACGGCACGACCCGACGAGGGACAGAGGGGAAGAGCCAGGTACTTAAAGCCCAAAAGGGTGCTAATTAGAATACACATCAGGTGCGGGAGGTAATTGATAATCGAACTAGAAGTGTGAGTTCGGCACCAGACCAATCAAACACATAATGACAGGTAGTACAAGGGTGTGGCTGCTGAGAGCAAACGAGAGTAACGAACGCGAGGGTGGGGGCTAGTGAGGTGAGTGCAATTGATTAACAGAAAACTAAGGAAAGAGCGAGTAGGCTTAAAGGAACAGAGCGAGTAGGTGAGCAACAGGCTTAAAGGAACAGAGCGAGTAGGTGAGCAGCGGACAAAACCTCACACTGAGGGTTTTTTCAACCTGTAACTTGTTCTTGTCAGAGACCAGCAGGGCTGAGTCGTCCGCAAACAGGAACAAGTTGCAGTCACAAGCTGACTACATGTCATTTGCATAAATTAGGAACAGTAGCGGACCTAGTATGCTTCCTTGTGGAACACCAGCTTACTGTGAGGGGGGGGGGATAGGGTACCGTTTACCTCCACCTGATCTTGTCACATTCCCAAATACAATGTATAAAAGTTCCCCGAGCAACTGTCTGGTGTGTTGCTGTTGTATTTATTCAGTTTGACAGGGGTTATATAAGTCTGCATCAGCCATTTGTATTGAAGTAGTTTTAAGCTAGTGTTGGCTGTTTGTGTCTGAGCCTCCTCGCACGCTCTGTTCCAGTCCTCGTTTGAGATCTCCTCTCCCAAGTCCAGCCTCCATGCCTCCAATCTAGATAATGACGTCTCGTCTGAACCAGATACAAGCCAGTTATAGAACATTGATAACAGGCCTTTGCTATTGCAGTTCTTGATGATAATATTTTCTAAAGATGAAAGTGTAGGAATTGCCAGTGATTGGTTTTGCAGAGAGGAAATGAAACTTCTCAGTTGCAAGTATTTAAAAAAATGCTCCCTTGGGATGCTGTATTTTATTGATAGTTCCTCAAAAGGCATCAAGACCCCATCTTTGTAAAGGTCAGATATTTTACTTATTCCTTCTTTTGTCCATAGTTTGAATCCGGCATCCAGTTTGCCTGGTTTAAAAGCTCTTCCTTAAAATGTTTCAGTGAAAGTAATTTGTTTTAAACACAATAAAAGTCAATAATACCTTTAAACTGATTCTCACTGTCCCTCAGCCTGTCTGTTACCGCCTGCAGCTGGACCCTCTGCTCCGTCATCAGAGCCGTCAGGTCCCTCAGCGTGCAGATGTCAGGCCGGCAGGCTTGTTGGCAGAGTCCAGTTCCCTCTTGGTCAATCTGCACTTTCCCTCCGTCACGAACAACCTGTGGAGAGATCTCGTTCAGACCATCCCCGTCTACAGTGTCTCCCAGAACCTCAGCGCCTGACAGACTGCACCATAATACAGTCCAAGTCATTCTGAACCTGGATGTAATTTCCCCCTTCTGTCAGTGTCTATGAGCTATAGCTTCTGTCGGCTTGTTTAAATAACCCACGCAGATAATACTAAATAATAATATTATTAATCTTGATTGTACGGAATGCCGTGTTCCTGCACGTGCTCAACAACCTTGCCCCTCCCTACCTGTCCGACCTCCTCCACCGTCACACGCCCACCCGTCGCCTTAGGTCTGCAGATGCCAACCTCCTAACGCCTCTCACGACCAAGCTCCGGACCTGGGGCGACAGGGCCTTTGCTGCTGCTGCCCCCTCCCTCTGGAATGCCCTCCCCAGCCATATCCGTGATGCAAACACCCTGACATCTTTTAAATCAGCCCTCAAAACCCACCTTTTCAATCTTGCTTTTGACCTCTAATTCTGTCGGTTTTATTTTATTTTGTCATGTATTGTTTTTGTTCTGTTTTTGTTCTGTTTTTTGTTTTGCCATAGTTTGTCTCTCCTGCCCATGTAAAGTGTCTTTGAGCACCTGGAAAAGCGCTATATAAGATAGATGTATTATTATTATTATTATTATTATTATTATTATTATTATTATTATTATTATTATTATTATTATTATTATTATTATTATTATTATTATTATTATTATTATTATTATTATTATTATTATTATTTTCCCTGTGTTGTTTCCTCAATAAACAAGGGATGGAGAGTAAGTAAGTAAGTAAGTAAGTAAACTTTATTTATATAGCACCTTTCTCAGATAAAATCACAAAGTGCTTCACAGAAGTAAAACATAGCAACATAGAGATGAACGCACTACACATAAAACAATTCTGACACATCGTAAGCATAGGCATAGTTACAATTAAATAACTAAATATGAGTGCAACTAAAAACATAAAAACAAAACAACAATTATAAATAAATAAACAACGTATACAACCAGGAATTATTTAAAAGCCTG
This sequence comes from Notolepis coatsorum, assembly GCF_963971535.1. Taxonomy (NCBI): domain Eukaryota; kingdom Metazoa; phylum Chordata; class Actinopteri; order Aulopiformes; family Paralepididae; genus Notolepis; species Notolepis coatsorum. The sequence goes on from NC_140183.1 coordinate 88,831,604, forward strand.
TCTGAATAAAAACGTTTTCAACTGTTCCTTAAAAGTGGATAGGGAGTCAAGTGAACGCATAGAAAGGGGGAGGGTGTTCCAAAGGGTAGGGGCCATAAATTGGAAGGACCGGGAGGAGAGGACAAAGAGCAACCTTCAGAGTTTCGGTATATAACTCATACCGCCCTAGAACATCTGGAGAAGAGAAACACCTACGTAAGAATGCTCTTCATCGACTATAGCTCTGCCTTCAACACTATACTCCCCCGTAAACTCATCAGCAAACTCCGAACCCTGGGTCTGTGTAACATACTGTGTAACTGGGTGCTGGACTTCTTCACAAACCGCACACAAGCCGTCAGGCTGGGCAACTACACCTCGTCCACCCTGTCTCTCAGCACCGGCGCCCAGCAGGGTTGCATGCTCAGCCCATTACTGTACACCCTGCTCACACACCACTGTTCCCCCTTCTACCCTTCCAATTACATCATCAAGTTTGCAGACGATACCACAGTTGTGGGTCTCATAACCCACAACAATGAGTCTGCCTACAGGAGGGAGGTGGACAATCTTACAGCCTGGTGTGGCAGCAACAACCTGGCACTCAATATAAAAAAAACAAGAGAGATCATAGTGGATTTCAGAAGATCAAGGCCTGACCACTCCCCTCTGCTCATCAACAACGAGGCAGTGGAGACTGGAGAGGGTCACTGAGTTCAAGTTCCTGGGTCTCAGTGTGAGTGAGAGCCTGTCCTGGAGCACCAACACCGCCTCAGTGATCGGAAAAGCTCAGCAACTCCTATACTACCTAAGGAAGCTGAAGCAGGCTGGCCTGCCACCAAATCTCCTTGTCAACTTCTATCATTGTGCGGTTGAGTGTGCTGACCTACTGTGTGACCTACCAAACATCACCTCCGTCTTCAAGTGTATCATCAAGGACCAGTCTCACCCAGCAGCACATCACCTCTTTCAGCTCCTTCCCTCAGGGAGGAGATACCGGTCCATAAATGCCAAGAGTTCAAGATTTAGGAACAGCTTTTTCCCCCAAGCAGTCAGACTGTTAAACTCTCACTGACTGTCCCCTCACGTGCACCATGCACCTTACCTGGACTTGATAACTGAACTGATAATCTATTATGTTTACCGCTCATCATGCACTTTAAAATATTTATGTTATATGTACAGTGTTATGTTATGTATGGTTGTACTACGGTCATGTGCGGAGCTCCCCTGACATTTCGTTGTATACTTGTGTGCAATGACAATTAAAAGTCTATTCTATTCTATTCAACAGACAAACAACTCAATGTAGGCCAAGCTAAGCAACAACTCCAGAAATAGTAATAGTCAAATCTTTGTGTTTGGGGATCAATACCACTTTTCATCTTTGTGTTATGGGTCTGTCACATAGAAAGCTACTTATGGTATAGATATTTTACAGGTGTATCAGTAAAAGTGTAACCGTACCTGAACCGGGTCGTTGTGAACCTCAGACCCGTTCAGTGAGTGCATGTAGCACCAGTCCCGGCAGGGGGAAACAATAACACGTTTTGCAAAGTAAATTATATTTATTAAAATAAAGGGGAATGAAAAAACAGGGATAAGGTAAGGGAGAACAAAACAGGGATATACAAGGAGACACACTACCAAGGCAAGAATAAGACTAAACAATAACTAAACAACCCTTCCAATGACAAATGACCCGTGTGTCACAGGACACCATAAGATAAGATAAGATATTCCTTTATTGATCCCCTTGGGGAAATTCAGGCATCATAGCAGCATGGGGGGGAGGGGGGGGGGGGGGTACAGGTAGTAAAACAACACAGTGTACAGGTAGTAAAAAACAACACAGGCAGTGTAAACAATTGATCAATATGGTCAATATAATTACTATCTGACTAGCTGAAGAAATATTCACATTATTCACAGTGTCACATAAGGTGCAGTATGCATAAGGTAGTGTTATAATTTACTATCTACTGAGTATACATTATTCACAGTATCACAGTATCCACTGAAATATACATTATTCACAGTATCACAGTATCACAGTATCACAGTATCCACATAAGGTGCAGTAAGCCTAAGGTAGTGTAGATTGTCCTCCTTGGGTTCCTATGAGTCCCAGGTCAATGTCTGGTAGCAGTCGCTGTCGCTGCCCCCTGTTGTGGAGCCTGGAGGCTGCTAGTCGCTGCCCACTGTTGTGGAGCCTGATGGCCGCTGGTATGAAGGACTGTCCGAGGCGGTTAGTTGAGTGTCGGGGGGGAATGAGTCTGTGGCTGAACGAGCTTCTCATCTTGACTAGCTCGTCGTAGAGGGGGTGGTAGGGGTTCTCCATGATGGCAGCCAGCTTCCTTATCATCCCCCTCTCTGCCATCACCTCAAGTCTAGGTAGCTCGACTCCCACCACGGAGCTAGCCTTCCTCACCAGCTTGTTGAGCTTGTTGGTGTCCCTTGAGTTGATGTAGCCTCCCCAGCATGCCACAGCATAGAAGAGGATGCTGGCCACAACAGACTGGTAAAAAGACTGCAGCAGTCTGTTGCACACATTGAAGGACCTGAGTCTCCTCAGGAAGAACAGCATGCTCTGTCCCTTCCTGTAGAGGGCCTCTGTGTTGTCCGACCAGTCCAGTTTATTGTTCAGGTGTACCCCAAGGAACTTGTATGAGTCCACCATCTCCACATCCACCCCTCGGATGGAGATGGGAATCGGGGGGGGCCTCTTCTTGCCCCTCCGGAAGTCCACCACCAGCTCCTTGGTCTTATTGGTGTTGAGTTGGAGGTGGTTGCTGTCGCTCCACCCCACGAAGCTCTCCACCAGGGCTCTGTACTCCTCCTCATCATCGTCGGTGATGTAGCTTACGATGGAGGAGTCGTCTGAGAACTTCTGCAGGTGGCACCCGCTTGAGTTGCGGCAGAAGTCTGAGGTGTAGAGGGTGAAGAGGAAGGGTGACAGCACAGTTCCTTGGGGGGCACCGGTGTTGCTCACCAGTACGTCAGACTGACTGTCCTTTAGTCTGACGTACTGTGGCCTCTCAGTGAGGTTTTCCTTGATCCAGGCCACCAAGCCGTGCTCAAGCTGCATCACGGAGAGCTTCTCCGCTAGCAGTGACGGCTGGATGGTGTTGAAGGCGCTGGAGAAATCAAAGAACATAATCCTCACTGAGCTGCACGGCTTCTCCAGGTGCGTGTACGCTCTGTGGAGCATGTAGATGATGGCATCCTCCACCCCGATGTTTGCCTGGTATGCAAACTGCAGGGGGTCGAGGGAGTCACGCACCAGGGGCTTGAGGTGTTTCAGGACCAGTCTCTCAAACGTCTTCATGACGAGTGACATCAGAGCAACTGGCCTGTAGTCGTTGAGCCTGCTGGGACGTCCCTTCTTGGGCACCGGGACAATGCAGGAGGTCTTCCAGAACTGGGGCACCCTCTCCAGCCTCAGGGAGAGGTTGAAAAGATGCTGGAGCGGTGCTGCCAGCTGCTCCGCACATACTTTGAGCACCCTGGGATTGGTGTTGTCCGGTCCTCTGGCCTTGTTTACATTAATCCTGGAGAGCTGCCTACTGACCTGACTGGTTGTGATCGTCAGGGTTGGGGGTGGTGGGCAGTCTGCTGATGTTGGTGGTGGGGGTGGGGTGCCGGTGCTGATGTGTGTGGGTTGGTGGGGGGTGGGGGGGCTGCTTTGTAGGTGTGATCTGGTGCTGGTGTCGATGGGTGGGGGGAGGGGTGTGGGGAGGCCACTCTGGTCAAAGCGGTTGAAAAACACTCACATGGTAAGCAACTGGTCAAACCAACCAGTACAACAAAACAAGGCTATTAACTAAATACATGTGAACTCCCAGTTCACACAGGCCCACACAACAGGGGCATCAAGCTGACCCACAGTTCAGCACAGACAACTGCAATTATCGTGGCAAAAAAGGCCTGGCACAACATACAATCCACACAATCCAGTGATAATGGCAAAAGGCCCTGGGTGGGTGCAGAATCTCAGGCTTTATCCACCTGCCCCTTAATGAGTGATTACCCTCAGCTATAGTCCTCATTGGACACTCAGCAGAATCTACAGGAAGGGGCGGGTGGTACCTCAATGTGCTTACTTCCTGCTTTCCTGCTGTCGGACGCTTGTTTCTGTCGCTCTGTCCCATCGCTACCTTAACGTTATAATTAATGATTAATTATAACACTTCAACTCTAAATACTCAGTATGTTAACTTCCAGTTCCTATGATGGTACTCAAGTAGTTCAATTTTTTTTATCCCTATCTAATTGGATCCGATTTGGATTTGGGGTAGTTCAAAACCAAAAAACACGATTAGGATCACTTTGATATCCGATCAGATCAGAGAATCAAATCCAAGCTTTAATCTGGATCAAATCTTCAAAATGGGTAGTTCAAACCGACACAGGATTGGGATCAGTTTGATCCCAAAAAACGATAGGTTATAACTATAACCAAGTTCTGTGAGTAGTGGTGACGCTCATCGTCACTACTGCACTATACTTCACTCGTGCACGCGCACTGAATAAAAAATTCCACAATGTACCTTTACATCCCAAAATTCGTCCGGCCACACCCCTATCAGCTCACCTTCATAAGCAGGTGTGTGGCCACCTACTTGCCTCCTTCCCAAGCTTTCACCACAAGGTGAGATCAAGGGCCGCAGCGGCGTCTGACGCTGAGCGTCACCACTACTCACAGAACTGTTCTGTTCGTTCTGTTTCGGAGTGGTTCTCGCTCAGCGTCACTACTGCACAAGGGAGGCTGAGCGAGAGCCACAGCCCGACAAATGTACCCCGCTGAGGCCCCCCACAACCATCAGATCGGGGAGGACCGAGCCCCCCCGACCCTCCCTAATGGAGGATACCCCCCCTATTGGAGGGTCACGGGAGGGCGACGGACCCGACCGTGCGAAGAGGCACTCAAGCAACTCAACGCACAGGGTGAGCAGACCGTGGCTTGACCCCACGACTACACACACGCACAACCCGCATGCCACCCGGGAGTTGACATGATTGGCAGACGTCATGAACGTGCAGGGGCACACTCAACCGGGTAACCCGGGAGTTGACTCTGCTCCAACACACCAGGGAACCAACCACCTTGTCGTTAACCTATGCAGTGGTTGTTCCTATAACCCCTCAAGACAAAAAGGGTTATTCCAAGTCTACGGTATCAACAAACTTTACTTCGGACCGGACCCGGCGGCCTAAGAAGCACACAGGGTTACTAGAGGAGGTCCAGAAGACCACCCCGACAGCCCTCCCTCCGCCATGCGTGAGAGAGGAGCGAAGAAAAAAGAGAACCAGCCCCCATAACAGTGACAGGTACAAAAAAGTACCCAACAAGGGTCTCCATAACGCCTAACCTTGTGACACCCCAGGCCGACCCGGCATTTTCCCCCCCGAAAAAAGCCCAAGTCCCTCAGGGTACCAGAACAGCAGATCTGCATCCCCGGCGGACAACGGGTTAACTGATCTGGACCAGCGTGACCAGAACCAGTCCCGTGCCCTAACCACGCCGACATGCCTACTCCAGGAGAAGGGGCAGATATGCGTGTTGATCTTAAAACATGAAAAAAAGGCGCCACCCAGACGGTCGGTGCGAACCGCGCTCGGTGGCCCACCCCAAGGGCGTGAGACCCCTCTACATATGTTCAGATCCATTCCGTTATCATCCCCCAGATATGAACGAGAACCCGTCGATAACCAATAACAGGTTGTCGGAAGAGGAAAAAAACTCCATCCCAGTTGCTTTATAAAAACGCTGTTTTAACCACAAGCAACCAAGGCGTACTAGTTACCCGCATGATCTTTAACAGAACACCCCGAGCTAGCACTTAAGCGTGCGTCGGGACACAACCACATCAATGAACAGGCTATTTAGACCTTTCAGTGAATCCCCAAGGCGCGCAGGGGAAACGACAAGAGGGGTGTGGTGCTTCCTAAACTCCAACTCTTTTTAATAAAAAAGAAGGAAGCACCAACAGCATGAATCCCAGTCTACACAGCCGAGGGTATAAACTATTTACATTTTCACATCCAGTCACCCCTTCCACAGAGGATTTAGACCGAAATTCCCCAGAAAGCCTTCCCACGTGAGTCGTAGAATGAAAAAGCCATGGCAACTACGAGTCACGTGACCAACTGACTCAAGTTGCACATAAAATCGAGCGTAGCGGACCCGTAAGTCCTATGCTCTAACCCGACACTTTGACACAACAGATCGTACGTAAAGATCTAACTCACGGAAGCCATCGTCATAGCAACGTACTTAGTGTCGTATGCCATGACGGGGTAAACCCAACACACAAATCCTGTTTGTAATAGGAGCAGAGTCAGGACAACTCTCCCCCCCCCCCCCCCCCTCCCTGCCAAGGCGCCTAACGGCTTGGCCCTGACTGGCCTAACAGGAGATGAGAAAACCCCCCTGACCAAGTGGGAAGGAGGGGTTTATTCGGCACCCGCTCACAAAACCCTTCCCCCTACACACAATAACAACTGTAGTATATGAAACCTTTGGTAGAATGCTAATGAATAGCGCAAGCTAATACAATGCACGCTACCCACAGAACTGTGAACAGGGTTTACAACAAAACCAAGTCGTGTGTGTGTGTGAATCCTACACCCGCATTCCATGTTGTACATAGAAAAACACTGATAGAGAGTATAACGGCTAGGCCGTGGAACGTGTGTATACGAGCATTACTGCAACTAACACAACAGCGTTGTAGTTCAACATTACTTTTTGTGTAAGCAACAGACCATACAACCAGCTTCTACCTGCATGTGGAGTGTCAAGCCGAGATAGAAACCTTTCTATAACCGAGTGTATGCTGCAGACCTTGCTTAAGCTCATAACACGAACGTAACTCTTCCATCAATATATACTAATGCAGATTCACACTTTGCAACCTCATCATATGTTTTGGTGAAGAACCACACAGTTTGTTTAACAAAAAATACAGTCCCCCTTTAGAGGGGACTTTGTATTTATGAAAACAAATAATATGAGAGGCCGGGGAGGGGTAAACAGAGGGGACCGCAGGGGAAAAAAGTCACTGGGTCTAGCGGCGTCTGCTGCCTCGAGCCGCTCGGGCTTTGCCACCCCGAGAAGCCCCGGAGGGACAGTAGATAATCGGTTGCTGGTCACGGCGATCCCTACCATCTCCTCCGGTCGTAGATGGGCCGGCTGCAGCAGCAGCACCATCTCTCCTCCTAGCCTTCTTCGACGGGCCAGCAGTGGCGGTGGAGGCAGTAGCAGCCATGGCGGAGGAAGCTCGACGATGTGGAAGCCGTCTGACTCCACCGGCGATGACGGGAGGTGGAAAATGGGGTTGGAGCACGGATCTCTCCTCTTTTTGCAGGACCTTCCCGAACAGTCCAGCATCGGAGAGGGTGGCCGTTAGAAGAGGACCTCTCTTCTTCTCCGGCACACAGGCCTGCTCCAGCCAAAGGTGGCGCTGGATCAGAGTCGCCAGGGCGCGCACTTTCCCAGCGGCTATGGCCTGCAGCTGAGTCAGATGTAGGACAGCTCCTGCCGCCTGGGTGAGCTGATCATGTTGGACATCAGTCAGCTCCGTGCCGCCCGTCATTATCCCGGATATAAATCTTGCCAGCTGCGCGACATTAGACGCGGCAGCCAGAGATTGTGTACCAGAGATGAACGACTGGTCGCTCCAATACGCCAACCGCCTAGCCGATTTTCCTTGAAGAACCGGCTTGCATAACGGCTCCCACACCACTTCCGGACAGAGGAGAGCGGCCATCGGCCTATCAAGCCGTGGCACACCCTCTCTCATACCTTCGACCAAACCCGCCACCCGCGTAACTTGTACGTAGGCGGGAGTGAGGCCCATGATGTGGGACACCACCTGGCCCCGATGAACATAGGCCCCCATTGAGGGGAAAAATGGGTAGACAACGTCCACCCCTCTCACCGGGCGACGTTGCCAGTGATGACCTATTAGATCATCGGGGGCAGGAGCAGGCAGTGGCTGTGGCAGCGGCACACCGTTTGCAGCGGCCGCCACTGCCATAAGCTCGGGGAACAAAGCCTGCAGTTCCCCCTGCAGACTTTCCTCCACCGAACCCGCATCCCTCACATGCAGCAGGCTTCGACTGGTCAAGGAGCCACAGTCTGATGTGGCTGATAGTAGGGCATCCTGCCGATGAGGCCGAGGGGTTTCCCCGACATCCTTGAACAAGGCGCCCCAAGGAGACATTTCACCCCCCTCCAGTGTTACCTGGACGGGTGGGATACTCGTCTCTACTGGGCCTTCAAACAAGAACCCGTCTGCCTCTACCATGCAATCCTCTGTTTCCATCGGGCAGATAGAGACCGACGCATCCTCGCTGGTCTCCAGCAATTCACCAAACCCAGGCCGTTCGCGTCTGCAAGCCACCATCTTGCGATGGGAGCGAGCAGACGCAAAAAGTTTGCGTCTCAAATCCTCCGGAACCAAAGGAACCGGCCGCTCAACAGCGGACGATTCCCCGGAAACAGAGGAACCAGAGCCAGGACCATGCCATCGCAGAGACGACAGCACCGGTGCACCGGCTCCTCGGAGAGGCAAACTACCCATCGGATGCCTACCGGGCGTGGCTGCCACCCACGAGAGAGGCAACAGCCCCGCACCAGAACGCACGACGGAGGCGGGAATGGAGAACCGCTGGTGAAGAGTGGCTCTGCAACTCTCCGAAGTAGACATTATGACTTAGATTTTTCCTATCGAATATTTATGAGAGAAGAAAAAAATAAGCACAATGTAAACACGTCTCAACTTTCTTCAACTAGCAACCTCGTCAAGTGGGGATCTACCGAAGGCACTTCCTTGTGGTGAAAGCGAAGAAGGAGGCGAGTAGGTGGCCACACACCTGCTTATGAAGGTGAGCTGATAGGGGTGTGGCCGGACGAATGTTGGGATGTAAAGGTACATTGTGGAATTTTTTATTCAGTGCGTGTGCACGAGTGAAGTATAGTGCAGTAGTGACGCTGAGCGAGAACCACTCCGAAACAGAACTGGATTATCTTGATCCCACCAGAGGCGTAGATTGGATTACCAGAGCAAAATCGACAATACAATTTATTAGGTTGCTGATTTCAAAGCTGGTTGCACAATGTTTTAATGATGCCACGTGCATGCGCGCTCCCGGGCGGGTGCATAAATGTTCCCTCGCTTACGCACGGAGTCGGTGCGAATCATGGGGGAGCTCGGTGAGCCATGGCTCCCCTAGATCATACATCAGCTCCCCTGAAAACATGATTTGTGAATTTTTGGGGGATCTCTAAATTACTGAAAATAAATGCTATTTTTGCCATGCATTTCTAATTTTTCTGTAATTTTCTGTATCATCATCAGTGATGCCACTAACTAAGTAACGCGTTACTGTAATCTGATTACTTTCCCCCGAAAATAGTAATCTAACGCGTTAATCTTTACAAGCCAGTAATCTGATTGCAGTTACTTGTCCAAGTGGCTGTGCGTTACTATTTCGTTACTATCTCATCATAATGCAGGCGGAATGCAGTATTTTCTTTCGTTTTCGACAGTCAAAAATACGTTTGAGCTATTTTCCTTGTATTGGGAGTGACGTCACAGCACGCAACCTCGCGTGTTGTACCATGCTGGTGGGCGCGGCTGTTATTGTTATTATCAAGGCTGACCACAACCTAGCGAGTTAGCAGGGAGACGCTCGCGCTGGTAACACTTTCTTGCACTGGAAGTTCAGTCAGTCTACTTCACGTTTGTATCAGCTAAGCCGGGTGAAAAAAACATTCACTAAATATGCGGAGGAAACAAAATAATGTCTACCGCATCTGGAACCACAGCACGACCAAACGGATAGAAAAAAAACCGAAGACGAAGCATCAGGGAGGTGCACCAGCCAAACAGCAAAAGCTGGATTTCTTTACTGGATTTAAACTTTACTACCCACACTTGAAGTGCTGATGCAGAAGACCCTCGCTCTGAAGGACACCCTGCAGGACACAGATGCCATAGTGCAGGTATGTTCCACCTTTGAGTTAAACATCTTTTGCATTGCACTATTCATGAACATGGAACACCATACTGCAGTATGTAGGTTGTCAGTAGCACACAATAATAAATAATAATAATAATAAGAGCATAGGAGGAGCAGTACCGTTTAATAGGCTGTTTTTTAAGAGCATGAGCTTCAGATACTGGATAGGTATTCAAACATAAAGAAAATTTTCTTGAAGTATAACACTCCAACCCATCAAGTGCTCCTGTGGAATGGCTTTTTAGTCTGGGAGGGTTGGTGCTCACGCCTAGAAGGAACAGACTTTCTGACAAGAGGTTTGAGAAGATTCTGTTACTGAGATATAATCACTGGTTTACTCACCCCTCTCCCCTGTTTCACTAGGAACATTAGAACCATATCTGAATAGGGCAGGCCTCAAAGGTAGGGTACATATCAGCCTACATGTGGTGTTATTGACCATTTATCTTTTGTGAAATCTATAGATCTATAGATAGGCCTACCTGCCCTATTAGTACATTTTACTCAAACTGAGTACATTTTACTCAAACATTTTTTGTCATTCTTATGTTGTGGCAGCAGCAGGGGGGACGACTTCGTAACCTAGTTACTTTCAAAGTAACTAAGTTACTCTGATAATCAAGTAATCAGTAAAGTAACTTAGATTACTTTTTAAAGGAGTAATCAGTAATCAGTAATCAGATTACTTTTACAAGTAATCTGTGGCATCACTGATCATCATCGTGTATAATAATAAAATTAGGCTATTTTGATGTATGATTAATGATTTGCGCACTAATTCACTGTAATAGACAATAGCATAAATCTGCACTGCAGATATACCCTACTCGTAATAGATGGCAACATGCTATTCTTACGTTTACCATTCGGAGGGTGGCGGCGCTGCAGCCTGCAGGCACAAATCAAACTTCAAGCGTAATGTCTAAAGTTAAACGAAATATCAAAGAAGTAAGCCTTCTAACCAATTTTGGTTTTGCAAAGAAGGCGAAGCAGCCTGCTGCGGGGACTACTTCTGTCACATGCAGATTTTGAGAATTGGGCAGATCTTCACCATCAGGTGGGTGGCGATAATGTTGCATTTGTTATGTTATTATCGATAATGTTCGATGTGTTTGGTCGTGGACTTGTTGTTCGGTATTGGTTCATCCGTGTGTTTATGTGTAAATAGGACTGTTGTGTGTGAATTTTAGTGTTGGATCAGAGGGGTTAATCTGAGCATGTGTATTTTAATATGTGCGTCTTCATCATGCATGCAGACCTGTGTGGTGTGGACTATGTGTGGTTCTGTAACGTTACTCATACCCAGAGTCTGACTCTGCTCATACCTATAGCCTAATAGGGCCCGTGTCGACCGGGGACGTTTTATGAGCTGTCAGCTCCTGTCTGTCATTAATTTCTATGCTACAGACGCAACCGGCGCGTTCCTTTTTCCCAGCGGCGTGCATCGAGGAAGTGGCGGAGCCGCGGCAGTCGCGAGACCCAGGAAAACGCTCTGAGCTTTTTTTTTTTTTTTGTCTCAACCTTGATGACTCGGCCTCGGACTCGGGTAATGGGGCGTAATGGGGTACTGCAAGTAAACTCACTCCCCAGAGGCATCCAGACCAAGTAGCAAGAAGTGAGTTCACCTCTTGGTACAGTGGTCTGTGATGCCGCCCGCGGCGCGGGAGAACGGGGTTCAACTCCCACTCAGGGCGATCCCTTAACAGGGGTTGAATCGAAACACAATGCAGAGTGAGAGCACATTGGCTAAACGTGGTGCCGCTAGACCCGGATGCCCTGGGTGGAGTGAGTTTAGGGGGGTGAGTGTAACGGAGGTACCGCAGTCTATCCACAGTCACGGGTACAAGTAGTGACGTGGCTGTGGACGTTAAGCGGTACTGCAAGTAAACTCACTCCCCAGAGGCATCCAGACCAAGTAGCAAGAAGTGAGTTCACCTCTTGGTACAGTGGTCTGTGATGTCGCCCGCGGCGCGGGAGAACGGGGTTCAACTCCCACTCAGGGCAATCCCTTAACAGGGGTTGAATCGAAACAAAACACAACGCAGTAAGATCACACCGGCTACACCTGCACCGTGTCTGGCGGTGCTTCAGATAAATGGGGCGGGGCTTATTTAAAACAATGAAAGAGGGCGGAGCTTAGGGGCAATTACAGTTTTTCTCAATTGCTTTGGTGTATTTCTCAGATCAGAATTAAAGTTCTCATAACTGTTAGTTCAACCTCCACAACATTTAGTAATTTGTGCACATCATAGTATCAGTTTCTCATTCCTCCGAACAAATTGCAAATGCTTTTGGACATGCATCAATTGCTTTCATACAATTCTCTGCTGTTTTATAACATTATCATTTGCTTACGTCATGTCAGTCAAAATGAACTATACTTATGAATGCTGAATAGTCATTCTCTATTAAACTAATAGTCCTCATTTCATTGCTTGAGTCATTACATACAAAAATGTTGAACTAGTTGTCAAAATCTGTCAATTGTAGACCATGTTGTCAATCACGGCTGGTCGAAGGGTGCAGCCAAATGTTGAGAGAACCACTGTAAATTTAATTATTCAAACATTTAGTCGGGAGAGCAGGTGTGTATATTGGACAGTAATTCAGCACTAAACAATCTGCACTGCGCTACTGCCATTGTGTTATACATAAAGCTTACAGTGGGACAAGAACTTGTTTACATTTTACATTTAGACTTACAGCTTTACTGCAGCACAGATTTACTGTATTGTAGTGTAAAGTAGTGTTACAGTAAAGATTTGCCATATTTACAGTATGGTTCTGTACTGCAGCATTTGGGAAGTGGGAAGCACTGTTATTGTACACTACAGTAATATGGGTCACTGTGAAGCAGTATATCTCATGTTTACTGTACATTACTGTAATTTTACTCTGCACCACATAGGATTGCAAGACAACCTTGCAGAGGTGGAAGGGGGTCCTTTTTACTCCGCAACAAGAGGAAGCCATTTGTGCAACGGTGATTGCAAACAATGCCATAAGGTTGAGAGAGATACTAAGCGCAGTTATAGAGGATGAAAATATCTTTGGGAATATTGAATCCGTTTCAATCGCTACAATTGACAGAGTGCATTGAAATGCGCATGAAAAAATGGTAGTGCTATGTGCCATTTGACCGGAGCGACAGAGTGAAGGAGACCCGTCGCCAGTATGTACAGGTAAAACATTTATGTGTTCTATGCATACTCTAATGTTCAGTGCTGTAAACTGGTTACTTTGTGTAGTGCCGATGCAGTACACTTGCATGACAGTTCATACTGTACAATATG
>NC_140183.1:88849904-88894904 GCF_963971535.1 Notolepis coatsorum
TATTAGCCTCGCCACGGGTCGTGTGTAAGTGCGCCCTTGGACGAGTACTTCAGCTGCTCGGACCTTGCCATCGGCACCGGTGATCACTTTGCTTACGCGGCCAGCCGGCCACATAGCTCTGGGTAGTGACTGGTCGATAATCATGACGACTGTTCCTTCTGTCAAATTGTCTCTCTCCTTTTCCCACTTCTGGCGGGTCTGTAGAGACGGTAGGTAGTGGAGTAGGAAGCTGCTCCAAAACTTGTCAGCTAGTACTTGACTGTACCTCCACATTCTTCGGCCGTTCGCTTCTTCAGGCCTGTACATTGTCTGGGGTAGCGCGGGGTCCAGCCGCCCCATTAAGAGTGTGTTGGGGGTGACTGGGTCGACATCTGCTACATCACTGGAGACGTAACCGAGAGGTTTTGAGTTCAATACTCCCTCGATCTCCGTGAGGACTGTCATTAGGACTTCTTCCGCCACAGTCTGGGCCCCAAGCACGGCGTACAGGGCTGTCTTTATAGAACGTACTTCTCGTTCCCAGGTTCCACCGAAGTGGGGTGCGTTCGGGGGATTAAACTGGAAGTCAATCTGGGATGGAGCGAGGTGGGTCTTAAGTTCTGGGCCCATAGCCTGGAAGCTCTCTCTCAGCTCTCTTTCTCCGCCTTTGAAGTTTGTCCCGTGATCAGACAACAATGTAGACGGTTTTCCTTTCCGTGATGTGAATCTTCGGAAGGCCATAAGGAATGAGTCTGTGCTCATGGTCGGAAGGAGCTCGATATGTATCGCTCTGGTGGTCATGCATTTGAATACAATACCCCACCGCTTCTCGGTTCCTCTTCCTCTCTTTATATACAACGGGCCAAAACAGTCCATGCCTGTGGAGTGGAATGGCTTGTCGCCGAGTCGGAGGCGACATGGAGGTATGTCAGCCATCCGTGGTATGCTGGGCTGCGCGCGACACTTACGGCAGTCTAGACAGGTTCGCTGGAAGCGCCGCACTGCTTCTCTCCCTTGCAGTATCCAATAACGACGTCTGATCTCCGCGAAGACTCTCTCTGCTCCTGCGTGGTGTACATCCTCGTCGTATTTCTTTATGATCAGCTCTGTGACCTTGTGTCGGCTGTTCAAGACGATCGGGTACTTAATGTCATCCGGTAGATCGGGGGCTCTCCGCAGGCGACCACCCACTCTGATGAGATTATGGGCGTCACTCTCGGGTGCCAGGTGGAGCAGTCTGCTGTCTGATGGGACGGGCTTTCCTCCCTGTAGACAGTCTAGCTCATCGGGGAACGAGTCTCTCTGGGCTCGTTGTAGTAGAAGAAGTTCTGCTTCTTCGTAGTCAGCTGCTGACATGTCAGTGGTGGACTGAATCTCTGGGTGGTGCCACAGGAATGTCCTCTGCTGCGCACTCTCCAGGGTAATGCAGTCATCTATGTTGGGGTCTGTGGAGGCGACTGTGCTCAGTCCACAGAACATAGGTTTCTTGTTCTCAGCCTCCTCGTTACTTGCTTCCCGTGGGGTGGGCGTAGGCCACTCTGCTTCGGGGAGCTTGAGGAATTCTGGTCCGTCACTGTAGATGTTGCGACGGGTGAGGTCATCCAGGGACATTCCCCGGGTGATGACGTCAGCTGGGTTGTGTTTGGTGTCCACATACCGCCAGCTCGCTGCTTCTGTTAACTCTTGAATCTCGGTGACTCTGACTCCCACGAAGACTTTGTATCTGCATGAATCAGACTTGATCCATGTGAGTACTGTCGTGGAATCTGACCACAAGATTGTTCTGTGCACCGGAATGGTGAGTTCACGTTGGATTAACGTGGCTAGATGCGCTCCTGCTAGGGCTGCGCAGAGCTCTAGACGCGGGATAGATTGTTGCTTTCGTGGGGCTATTCTTGAGCGGGCCAGGATGAAAGCAGTGTGTATCTTTCCTTCCTTCTCTTGGGCACGCAAGTAGGCCACCGATCCATAGGCTACTTCGGAGGCGTCGCTGAAGACGTGTAGATCAATCTCGCATGTCTCTGGCCTCACTGTGGATGGGAAGTAGCTGCGGCGTATATTGACGCCTGGGAGTGAGCGGAGTTCCGTCTCCCACTCTCTCCATGTTGAGGCAAGGTGTGCGGGTATTGGGTCGTCCCAGCCCTGGTCCTTGTCCCATAGCGCTCGTACAATCATCTTTGCCCTGGTGGTGTAAGGTAGAATACATCCCAACGGGTCATATTGTCTGGCGAGTGTTCTGTACACACTCCGTCTGGTGGTCGGTGTCGCCGTCGACCTTCCCTGCTCTGTCAGGGGTTTGTGTCTATAGTGGAGCGAGTCTGTTTTGAAGCGCCAGACTAGTCCTAGTGTCATTTCTTGGGCTTCTCCTGGGATGGTCGCCATCCAGGTCTCGCTGCTGGCAGCCTTGTCCGCGGGGGAGAGGCTGCGCAATACGTGCGGGTCACTGCTGGCCCACTGCCTGAGATCAAAGCCGCCTTTGATCAGGGAGGCGCGTAGCTTGATTAGGAGAGCCTCGGCTTCTTGTTGAGTCGAAATGCTTTGTAAACAGTTGTCCACGTAGAAACTGTTCTTCACACTGTGTCGGACCTCTTCATCTGCTGTTGGGTCCTCTGCGACGTGTTTCTGTAGTGCAAATGTAGCACAGCACGGGCTGCATGTGGTTCCGAAGGGGAGTACTTCCCACTGGTAGATGGCTGGGTTCTCATCTCCGATCCTCTCTCTCCATAGGAACCGCAGCAGGGGCTTGTCCTCCTCTACTAGTCTCACCTGCAGGAACATCCCTTTGATATCCCCGCTGATAGCCACCTTGTCCTGGCGGAAGCGCAGTAGCACGCCTAGTAGGGAGGGGCCGAGTGTAGGGCCGGGCAAGAGCTCTTTATTCAGATTTTGGGATCCGATCTGGTAGCTGCAGTTAAACACAATGCGATCCTTGCCGTTGTGATGGACCTTGTGATGCGGCACGTACCATGATTCGGTCGTCTGATCGGCCTCTTTAATGTCAATCTTTGTTACGTGTCCCGCTGTGATTAGCTTCTCAATCTCAGCGCGGTACACACGCTCTTGAGCGGGGTCTTTGGCTAGGCGCCGCTCTGTGTTCAATAGATAGCGCTCCGTGGCGTCTTTCTTTGCGTGAAAGGTGGGCATTCCCTCTCGCCTCAGGAGTGGAGTTGCGTATCTCATCACTCCGCCGACTGTGACTCTCTTTGTCCCCTGCTCGAGTAGGTTGATGGCGTAAATGTCTTCTTTAGAACGAATATCTTTCTTTTCGTTCTTAAAGGGCATTGTCTCTAGTGTCCATAGCCTCTCGACATGCTGCAGGAGAGTGGTGTCTTCTTCTGTCGTTCTGGAGTGGAGGCAGCTAGTGGCTGCTGTTCGGTTGAGAGATTTAGCGAGGGGGCCTTGTAGTGTCCACCCTAGGCGGGTCTCGACTGCTGCAGGACAGCCTCGGGGTCCTGTATGGACCCGGTCAATCGGGACTATGAGTTCTGCATGGTCGGAGCCTATCAGCAGGGTCGGGGTAGCGCTGTCTATGAGCGGGATAGGTAGTTGTCGCAGGTGCACATATTTATCCATCAACTTGGCGATAGGGTAGGTGTACTGCGATAGTCCTATTTCTTGGCTGGTGAAAGCATTTGTAATCCTATACCGTCGCTCTGGCTGCCCGTTTGCTGCGATAGTGAAGGAGACATTCTCGCCCTTTATCGTCTTTAAATCTCTTCTTATTGTCCGAATCGTCATTTCGTTCTCGCTCCCCCGCAGTCCCAGCTGGGCCGCAGCGGACGCGAGCAGAAGGGTCTTCTCTGACCCGTCATCAAGGACGGCGTAAGTGTCCATGACTTTATCTTGGTAGCTCAATGTCACACGGACTACCTTTAAGAGCACTTGGGCGCCGCTGCTGCTGGCGGGGTCAATGTACATGACACTTGCCTTGGTGCCGCTCGATGGTGCAGGTGGAGGCCGTCTTCTGTTACTGTCGTGTAGTATATCTAGATGGGCTCCGTCGCACCGACTGCACCTTTTCTTTAGGCGGCATTCGGCTGCCATGTGTGGTCGCGCACATCGGTAACAGCGCCTGTTGGACTTTATCCATTGACTCACTTCTTCTGCATTCATCTTTGTGAATAGGTCACATTGTGACAGCCAGTGTTCTTTCTCACAGTAGGGGCACGCTATCTTCCACTTCTCCTTTCTCGAGGGGGTACTGTGGCTCTTACTGCTCAGTACTGACTCTGATTGGTGCATGACAGTCACCGATCTTCTTCCATCATTTATTCTCCTGGGTCCCTCTCTGGAGCTTGGCGTGCTCCGCCCGAACGTATCCAGTCGTAAGCTGCTGACTTCTCTCGCCAGGAAGTCGGCTAGATCAAGGAGGGATGGTTCGGGGCCGTTGGGATCCCGGTAGTCTCTCTGCCGCCTAAAACGCTCTTGTCTTGCGGGTGGCAGCTTCTCCAAAATCCTCTCGACGTTAGAGTTGGCGTATAGCTCATGCATGCCCTTTTCCCGTTGCGCTCCCAGCATCCCTACCAGGGACTGCACTTTGATTGACAGGTCGTCTAATGAGCGATTGTCTGTTGCTGGGGGTAGGCGATCAATATGCCTTATCTCTTGGATTACGTAATCCCATATACGTCCATATCTCTGGTCCAGCGCTGCAAGGGCCGCTGTGTATGGGGTCGAAGAGGTGGCATAGGCTAGCGCTATATTGTGCGCTCGCGGTACTTTCAGGTGCTTCAGTAATATTGCATACTTGTGGCGTTCATCAGCGACATCCACCATCATTGTCTCTAAGCACATCCGGAGCTCCGTGTACTGTGCTCGACTCTCATAGGCGAAGTCTGGAAATGACGGCGTGGCAATGTATGACGCCGTGGATGGCTGATACATCGGCGAGCGTTGGGGGAGAGACCTCCTAGGCGAGTCCCCTCTTGCGCCTTTCTGTGGGCTGGTACTGACAGGGTACCATGGCCCGCTGGTCCAGGTGCTATTCCTCGGGGCTGGTCGTGCGTCGTGCTCACCCGTGAATAGAGTCGGGGGTCTGTAGCGCAGCGCCGCGGGGGTATAGCCTGGGCTGTACTGGACCTCCTGGTCCGGTGGAGTACTGTGCTGTCGTCGGGCTAGGTTCTCCTCCTCTCCCTCTTCTTCCTCTATCAGGTCTTCCAGATCCTGTAATCGTTTATTTAGCTTCTCCGCAGTGTATGCCGCTCCTTCCTTGTAGCTGGGTCTCGCTTGGACCGGTCTGGGAAGGGGTCTGCGGGGGGTATAGGCTCGGTCTGTTGGTCAAGTTCAGGGTCGCTTGCTCGGTTAGGAGACGCTGCCCTTGACTGTTGTCTCTACGAGTTCCTTGAACCCCTGGCGGAGGGAGAGGGTGTTGCCTTGCGGATCAGCTGCTCCATTAGCTGCGCTTGTAACTTGTCGCGCTCGACTTCGCGCTTGGTGAGATCTGCTTCTCTTTGGGCACCGGCAGCGGCGCGCTGGGCGTCGGCCCGGTCTCTTGCCATATTCTCTTCCGTCTGAAGGCGTCTCATCTCCAGGCGTGTGCGCTCTTCTTCGCTCCGTTGCTGCGCTTGGAGGCGTTCTCTTTCAATAGTAAAATGTTCGCGCTCGCTAAGCGTCTGTGCTTGGAGTCGATCGCGTTCGGTAGAGGCTGTCAGGCTGACGAGGAACGCCTGTTGTAGCATCCTCTCCGCTTCGCTGGGGGAAGGCGGTTGTGGAGGTGAGCCGCTCCTGGGTGAGCCGCTCCTGGAGCTCTATTTCCTCGGCGCTCTCCTCCTCTTCTTCCGTGCAGAGTTCTCTCTCTGTAGGGTTGTCTTCCTCCCGGGGCTGGTCGGGGACTACTTCTTCGGTAGTGGCGGGGGGTAAAGGTATGTCAGCTCCCTCCTGGTCCCCACCGTGAGCTTGGTCAGTTACATTAGAACCTACTAGGGTCTCTGTTGTCGGGGAAACCTGGTCGTTAAGGTCAGACATAATTTTACTTTCTACTTTTACCGCGTTTACCGTTTGTCGAAGGCTAGGTAGTTGACTGACAGTGTAATCCTCTAAGTACTGAGGTGGCTGTCGTCTGCGCCGCGGGCGTTCTAGGTTAGGAGGACCGTTTCGTGGAGTGTTCATCATAGGCCATTTCAATATTAATAACACTATATTAATATTACACTAGTTACCCTCCGGCTCGAAGGACCAATTGTAACTGAGGGGTACAATTCCCTGACTGTATTGTTAAGTATGGTAATATTAAACCACTACCTCTTGTACTTTAACTTCTGGCCATCCAGTACATGATATAAATATGATGAACACTTTCCCACCTGATGAAACGAAGTCCACACAAATGTACAAATCGAATATTTAATATAGCAAAGGGTATATACAACGTTCACTTGTTTACACTTATGATTTGAAATGCACTTGTATGGCAAATGAGTATTCGTAGGTAAATCAACATTGAATGTCCAATCTCTGGTTACGCAGGGAGTAAGTATACAACCTGGATATTTAGGAAACTATAGCGATGGTACTTAAATGATTATAGCTGGATACACTAAGGGGGGGGGGGGGGGGGGTCCCGCTGGTTGTAAGACAGTAGGAGGGGGGGGTTAGAGAAGCCGCTGGCGGTATCCCATCTGGCCGACGATTTCTTGGGAGAATTCAAAGTCTTGAACACGGTGCCCACAGAACCTCGGTCCGCAGACGAATACAGCCGGACCCTCTGGTGGATGGTAGCTGCCGGTCCACAACGGAGAGACGTGAGGCGACCTCACTGGTGTAGAGCGCCGTCTCACCTGGAGTCCTCTCCGGGGGGTAGTTCCAACACTCCGCAGTGTTGGCCGTTATCCATGGAATAATCAAAGCACCCAAAGCATAATCCAAGCCGTGGAAGGCTCGCCGTCGTCCGGGTAGAGTAATCCAATATACAGGTCCAGTCGCCCTGGCCCGGAGCTCCTCGGATGCAAGCACCACTAGTGGTCTGCCCAGCCTGGTTAAGACTCCAGATAACGTCAGGAACGATGGGGGTACTGATAACTTTATAACTCTAACCGACACGATGCACCATACATAAATAGACTATTATTAGCTTAATAGAATACGTCCAACTCGACGGTATAGTGCCAAACTATGGCTATTCAACTATTAATCCACACGATATCTCAATGCCTATTCTGAGGCCAAGTAGGCCTTACTGCACCACACGTGCGTCGTGGGTGAGGCTTCGCGTCTGTTACTCGGTTGGAGGGTAAAGAACTGGACTAAAAGAAAGTTCTACTTTACTTGCGCCATATATATATGCGCTGTGAACAAATAGTACCACTCGCATCTCGCCAGACGTATTCCTACGCTGGTACCGGGCTTGCCACGACATGTTGGGCGGCACGATTGAACTTGAACCTAGGGGTATGGCTGCTGGCGCCAGGTTCTCGTCCAATGGTAGAATGAAACTATTATGGGCTGTTTAGTAGACTAAAGGGATATTCAGTGCATATTGTACAAGGAATATACAGGGGATATCAAACGATATACAAATACTATTTAAATATATATATATAAATAAATATATATATTCGGTTTAATCTGATCCTTCACAACAAAAAGGCTGTATAATATACAACACCTGTAGCTCAACTGCAAAAACTGCTTTTTTTATTTGATTAGATTTATTTGGAAATGAAAAACACATCATAAAAACAAATTATCTTGACCAATTTGTATTCCTGAGGATATCACTTATTTCCAAGGTGGTCCTCGATGGAAGACATAAAAACACAGCACATATAGCCTACTCAACTGCTAATTTTTCCTCAACTGCAAAAATGTATGCCTACTTATGTATTAGCCTACAGGGAAAAACACATTCACAACAGGCAGCAAAGTTTATTTTCAGCCAAGTATGGTAATAAGGTAACTATTAGGATATATATGGTATGGATTACTTACTCTTAATAACTTATTACTATCTGTGGTAGCTCTAGTCTCCACCTACACAAATTGTTTTTGTGCTGTCCATTGATCATGCACCTTCACATGGTAGGCACATTAACTGTAGGTCAAACTCCCCAAACAAACACACCATTGATTTAATTGCCATATAAATCACATACAAAGATCTAACTATTACTCCTCTCTAAACATTAATATAAAACAAGAAGGTGATCTATTAACTGTGTAAACCTTATGCAATATTCATCATTGATATTTGAATACTTGAAATCTGTATGAACTGAGTAGTTAGTATCAAATGCAATAAGATGGAACAGCTCATGCATTCATTGAATAAACAACTATTTGTTCATTACCAGTATGGTATTGTTTAAATTGTACAGCTTTTTGCACATCTTTGTCAGGGAATTCCAACAATTCTGGACCTGAATGTACCAGTTAATTGTAATCATCTCTCTCTCCTTATGTCTAGTCAAGCCAGGTTGTGGAGGAGAGAGACAGGGATGAACAGGCTATAGACTACTTTGCCCGTCCTGAGCCTGCTATGATGCAGGTGTTTTTACATCACCACCCAAAACAAGATTCAGCCAAGAGCGAGTGAGTACACTGGTCCACTTGTCCATGGCACTTACTACCCAGCTTTGTAGTGGGTTGGGGGAATAGTACAGTAGGTACGCATATTTAAGGGGACCGCAAGGATGGTGTACTGGTGGGTGGTGTCCGACCGATTATAGTGGGCCGGTGTGGGCCAAAAAAATAAATGGACCTCCCTAATTTCTAAACCCTGGCTACGGCCCTGAACACAACAAGTAAAGACTAAGGCCCCGTTTAGACGGAAACGCTAGCAGGTGAATCCGCAAAAATATTTTTACAGATGTGCCTTTCGTTTATACGGAAACGGCGTTTTTACGGGGTGAAACCGCAAAAAAGTGAGACTACCTTCCAGGGTGGAATTCCTAGAAACGCAAAAGCTTTGCGCTTTCGTCTAAACTATCAAACCGTATAAATCTGTTAAAACGATGACGAAAGGGTTGTCACGGCTCTGGTCGCGCGTACTGCTTACGTCACAGGTAGCAGGTATGCGCCAGTAGCCAAGACGTAAACAAAGCAAGTATGTCTGACTTATATCAACAGAGATCACCTGAAGGCTACATTGGCAGTACTTTTAACCCTTTCACTGCCACACGACAGAAGGTTACCCCTTTACTATCACACAACCGGCTGTCGTGTGGCAGTGAAAGGGTTAAATACACAAGAATCTGTCCCGCGGCGTGAGTGGCTGCAGCTGGATACTATTGGCGTGAGTGGACCCACTGTCTGTGAGTGACTCTGCTTTGGTGCAATCACATTCCCCATCCACAGTCTGCGAATCAGAGGCAGAGTAGGGCGGGTCTTCACAGCACGTCATGTGACATATGCGCCAAACGTGTGACAGCGGGTCTCCGTCGTTACAGCGTCGTCTGCACGGAGAATTCCACTCCAAAACGCTCGTCTAAACGTAAAATTAAAAGTGAAACCGCAAGATGACTTTTGCGGTTTCTGTTCACAAAACGCTCGTCTAAACGGGGCCTAAAACTGAAGCTTGATCATTTAGAAACACAGCAAGTAACGACTAAGACTGAAGCTTGATCATTTAGAAACACAACAAGTAAAGATTAAGACTAATTTAGAGGGCGGTTAGGTGGCCGAGCGGAGATTGCGTTCGTCACCAACCCCGGAGCTGTGAGCTGGATTCGCCTGTTCGAATCCAGCTCACAGCTCCGGGGTTGTCACCAGCTTGGCTGGCCGTTCACACTAATACAATTGGCTGTATTAGAGGGTGGGAGAAGCAGGCGGGGTGGGTCCGGGTCGTTGTAAACAGCGACTCCTACAGTTCGGTCGGGGCGCCTGCTCAGCGCGGATAGGATCTAAGGGGGGTAGTGTGATCCTTCCACACGCTACGCCCTCTCAATGAGAATCCGCGCTGCCAGGTGAAAAGAAGCGGTGATTGGCTGGACGTGTGTCGGAGGAAGCACATGATAGCCTCCACTCTCCCAGATGATCTGACTGTGGGGGGTAAGTGCGCAGCGACCAGGAAGGGGATTGGGAATTGGCATACGACTAACATTGGGATGGGAGAAAATCGGAGGAAAATGGAGGGGGAAAAAGACCAATAAAAAAAAATAATAATAATTTAGAAACACAACAAGTAAAGATTAAGACTAATTTAGAAACACAACAAGTAAAGAATAAGACTAATTTAGAAACATGTCCAACATTGGGTCCAACATACAGTATGCTTGGCAAGCTGTGATATGCCGGGGACTGACGTTTATTACGTCATTCTGAAAACCTTCTCTTTTTATTTTTTCAGATTCAGAGTTTTTATTTGCCACATAGAATCATACAATCAGAGTTTCTTCATTACACAATCATAATTATCATTCCATGGACAAAAGGAGCAGGAAGAAGAATAAATCTTATAGTTACCTGCCCCTTATTCCTAAACTAAACAAGTATTTACTTAATGGTCGGCGTACAACCTAATTTACACAAATAATAATTTATACCATTATACAAGAAACACACAATCCACAGTTAAACAAGAAAAAATTAAATAATAATAATAATAATAACAATAAAGAATAAAGAATAAAGAATAAAAAAAGAGAAAAAAAAGCTCACTATTCAGATCACATTTGATTTTCATACTGACTAAATATTTTTTTTTTATAATTTTTTTTGAATTGATAAACACTGTTACATCCCTTAAGCTCGCTATGGAGAGAATTCCACATCTTTACACCAATAACTGAAGGACACATCTGTTTAAGTGTGGTACGTGCAAACTGATTTAAAATTGTATTTTCTCCTACTAAACTCACTTTCTAAATGAAAAAGATTTTGTAGTTTTTCTGGCAGTGTATTATTTCTTGCCCTAAACATAATTAACATTGTTTGAAACTTAACCATGTCTTCAAGTTTAATTATTCTAGATTTAATAAATAATGTATTTGTGTGTTCTAAATCAGGGGCGTTTTTAGGGTTAGAAAACATTGGGGGCTTCAGCCCAGGGGGGTGGAGGGGGGGGTCACCCCCCCCCCCCCCTTTTTTTTTTTTTTTTTTTTTTTAAGCACAGAAATACGCAATTTTAGATTAATTAGAGATGAATACTGAATAACTAGAATCATTAGAGGTTCTCAAAGTGAGGTCCAGGTCCATGAGAGGGATATGGGCAGTCCCTAGAAAATTCAAAGTTAACAGGACCAAATCATCAGTTTGTTATTTATTTATTTATTTAGCCAGATAAAACATTGATCTGGTCCAAGAAGCCCCAACAGGAGTACAAATATACATATATACACATATATATATACATATAATATATATACATATACTGTACATACATACACATATACACCAATAACAAAATAAAAACACAGTTAATTGTAGATACACAATCAGGTTTAAGCACTATAAAAATGCAGCAGGTGAGTTCACCTGTCTTCAACCAAAATGGAAGGAGAGTGAAGTACTGTACACAGAGAACGTGAAAATATACAATACATTCACCAAACACTACACAAGACAACCAATGATGCAGACTGATGAAAATATACATTTTCTCCCATTTTCCCAAATCAGTCAACATGGAGAATCACAACAAAAAATTATCTTGCCAGATCCAGCTAGGCAAAGAGATAATGTCTAGTATTTTCTGTTTACATTTTTTCAAAAAAAAATTGTGTTACTGTAATTTTAACCTGTACTGGATACAGTATTTTATGTTTGTCTGATATTTGCTGAGCTTACAGTGTTATGCACATAGTAGCATGAAAACTGGGACATGTATTGTTGTGATTCTCCATGTTGAAATGTTGACTGATTTGGTTATATGGAGAGAAAATGTTATTTTTTTCATCAGTCTGCATCATTGATTTGGGTATATGTAGATAAATAAATTATATTTTCATCAGTCTACAGCATTGGTCTTGTGTAGTGTTTGGTGAATTTATTGTATATTTGCACATTATCTGCGTACTTCACTTACAGTACTCTAATCACTGAGAAGTAGAATTGCTAAATGTGTTTTAGGTTAAGCACAGCAGTGTGTGTAACTGGTTCAAACAGAATTAAGTCATTATGTAACGTGTGTTTCATATGGTAACAAAATTAGTGTATGGTTTTGACAAGTGTTTAATTTAGCAAAGGATCTGAGGTGTTCTGATAATTGTGTGTGTGGTTGTGCTAATTGTGTGTTTTGAAACACCGGGCCCCGTTGAAAAAAAACTATTGTGTGTTTCATTATATACATATGTTTCAGTCTTCTCATTAAAAAAAGATTCGATTTTTGGGTCTTTTCCTGCCTTTGGTCCGCTTTGCATTCACATCTCAAATGAACCGCAGCAGGGTTCACTTGCAAGAGTGAATGAGCTTTCACACCACCCCAAACCAACCGGACTATCCGAGGTTCGATTAAAGCTTATTATAGGACACTGGACATGGGTATGGATGGCTCCAGGTGCTGCTGCGTTAAAGTGCACATCTTCAATATCTGTACTATTTAAAAGCACAGTGCAGGACACACTCAAAGGTTATCGCACATCAGAGATGGCAGTGGACATGTATGACAGGACAAAGGCCATATGTAATGGCCTTTGGATTGAGGAACATACTACCAGCCAAAGGAGGAAGCAGAAAAGGATGGACAAGTATGTAGTTGAGTCATCTTGTGGCACAAGCTCAGACCTCAGCTCAGGAGATCAGCTGAGACAGAGACTGTTCTATCCAGTCGTCGACAGAATGCTGCAAGAGCTTGAGAGCAGGTTCTCATGAGTTGGATAACAATTTATGAGAGGCATACAGGCATGTTATCCAGCCTCAGACCAGTTTCTCTCAGTGGAATTGCTGCAACCCCTCGCCACACATTACAATATCCAACTATTGCCAGAGGAGATCACAGTTGCAAAGTGTTTCCTGGTCAGGACACGCAGAGATGCAGTCCCTACTATCCAAAGTGTCTTTTCCCTCCTGGATGATAATAATAATAATAATGCATTTGATTTATAAGGCGCCTTTCAGGACACTAAAAAAAAAGTCCACAAATCGGTGAATGAAAGAATTATAGGATCAAATGAAAACTACTTACTAAAAATGTTTAAAAGTACTAAAAACCAACAAAAAATACCAAACACTAACAAACATTCAGCACAGACAATGGGGATGCTGACAAAAAAAAAAAAAAAAGTAAAAAAAAAAAAAAAAAAATGTAAACAATTTTTTTTTTTTTTTTTTTTTTTTTATCCGGGGCTAGGAGAAAAACAACCGGGGCTAAAGCCCCGGAAGCCCAGGGCTAACGACGCCACTGTTCTAAATAACTCACTTTATGTGTGATTCGTACAGCCCTCTTCTGTAGTATATATAATGGTTTTATATTGGTCCCATAAGTATTCCCCCATACTTCAACACAATAACTGATATAAGGTGAGATGAGTGAGCAGTAGAGTGTTCTCATTGCCTCATACTCTTAACACATCCTTTACTTTATTCATAACAAAAATACTCTTGGACATATTTTTTTTAACGTGTGCTATGTGCGATTTCCATGTTAATTTATCATCCATAATCACACCAAGAAAACGAAATTCATTAACTCTCTCTATATCAACTCCATCTATGGTCAGTACTATATTTTCATCTAGTTTTCTATTGCCAAATATCATAAATTTTGTTTTTTTCAGATTCAGTGATAGCTTATTTACATCAAACCATTTCTTTAGCTTTGTCATTTCATACACAATATATTCAGCTAGTTCCTTTAAATTATTTCCAGAGCAAAAAAAATTGGTATCATCAGCAAACAAGACAAACTGTAATAGTTTTGAAAAATCACAAACATCACTCTTACAGCCACAGCCAGGGCATTTATCTCCCCTGTCTTGAATGAATGAATGAATGAATGAATGAATGAATGAATGAATGAATGAATGAATGAATGAATGAATGAATGAATGAATGAATGAATGAATGCATTTATTCACACACACACACGATACATTTACATGCAAGTATCCTCATGTCAGCAGATATCCACGGCCATGTGTCTCTACAGTACTTCCTCTTTTACAATTAACAGACACTGTATTTAGCAGCCGTTGGAGCTCATAACAACAACAAGACCAGCTAGACAGCAGAACAGCCTGAGCAGTGTGACATGTTTGGGAGAAACATCGAGATGGAGGAATACGAGAACACTGAGCCAGGCCCCCCCGGCAGAGACAGGCAGAGGAACTGTGCTGAGGAAGAGCGTTCTGACCAGCCGTCGTCAGGTAGAGAAACAACCGCTCGCTTTAGAAGATCCTTCACATATCTACCTCATTTTGTATTTTGCATTTTGGTGGCATTTTGTACATTAGTTTGTACTTTAGTTTATATTGTATCTTTTGTTTGGCCTTTATTCTTTTCACTTTTTACTGCATGAAGCACATCTCAGGGGGCTCATACAGAAGCAAGCATTTCACTGTAATGTACATTATATGCAACTAATAAAACAAAACTTGAAACTTGAAGTTATTACACACAATACGAACCGCTACCCTCACATAGGTGCTTCAGAAGCCCCAGAGTGGACACTGAAAAGATAAAAAAATAATTATAATTTGCGCCACATTCAATAAGCCTACTACTTAACAAGCAGGATAGAAATGTGGTCGCTACCTACACGGGACAGTGTAATATACACAGGCTAGGGTTGGGTCCCGTTCACATTTGAACTGATACCGGTACCAGTACCGGCGGTACCTGTCAATCGATACCGGTACCCAACGGTACCTTTTTTCTGTACTTTAATTAATCTCTAAAAATGTTATTTACCTACCTCAGTTGTAAAAGATGTGTCCAAAATTCTAATAATTTATTATCATTATTATTTATTTAGAACAATTTGAATATATATATATAATATATAAAATAGTGCAGCGAGTGTTGTCTGCATCTAGCATTGTAAAGTGTAACCACACTTGCTACGGTTTTCGGCTTGTCATTGCAGACTGCTTTGTTGAATCAAGTAAAATCCTAGGTAAGCGTTTATTGTGCGAGTGAACGTTGACGTGAACTTAATTATTATTATTTTTGTTTTTTGTGCAGTACCGAAATGTGGCACCCTTGATTGATTGATTGAAAACTTTATTAACAGATTGCAGAATGGGTACAGTACAGTACAGCTCAATACATACAATTGTTAAGGGGATGCAGACCAGAGAAAGACTTTCATCTTGTTTACATCAGGGTCCCCCATTTTCAATTCATCATAACATATATGACATACATGACATACAGATAGACAGTACTGCTACATCTATAAATTTATGACATATCAGATTTGCAAATACAGTACTGTTTGTGATACAAAAAGTGTCCAGAAAAAGAGTGTATATACATTTGACGTAGAAACTGTAGTACCGACGTGATTCGGTCATACCCTTAAAAGTACCGGATTCGGTCCCCATCCCATCCCTAACACAGGCTGTGCGGCTGTGGCGGCACGGTGGTATGAATAACGTTGGTTGGGAGGGAAGCAGGCATGCGTTGTTAATGGGACGGGGTAGTACGGTGTGGTACCTCACTGAGTATTAAAGATTTGAGCAGAAGCGCGTGCACGCACATGCACGCGCTCGCGAGAACGCGCTGCTCGACTCGGCTCTACCTGCCTCCCGGGCCCCGGCGCTACCTCGCATTATCATAACAATAGCCGCTATAGGCTGGTGTCTTCAACACGTCTGGACTCTTTGTGATGTAAATATGGAACGTCCCAAGTTGCCGCTGCCCACAGAGTGCACCGCCGTCCAAAGGTGAACGACGGCGAACGAAGGGCCAAATCAAAACAGCCGTCAATTCCGAATTGACAACTGTTTTGATTCAACCCCCCACCCACCACCACTCACCCCCGGACAACAACACACTCTGCAAACAGCAGCAACCCGGGACATTCCATATCTACATCACAAACTTTGGGACTGAGTAGATAATTAATTAATCTTCTCTTTATTTTTATTATTTATATTAAAACTGAATCAAACCATAAACAAGGTTGCCTGTTGGGATGTTAGATCCTAATGTGAAAAACTGATTTTATATGTCTGCACTTTATGTGCTCATTTTATGCCTGTCTTAATTCTGTTGTGAAGCACTTTGAGCTGCAGTTTCTGTATGAAAGGCTATACAAACAAAGTGTATTATTGTGCGCGAGGGAACATATGCGCATGCGCGCGGCGTCATTATCCTGCGTGGCGGCTCAGTCCATAATAACAACGCAACACTGGAGGGAAGGAACTGTGTATTGTCATTATTAAACAACATTAAAACACATTTAGAATGTCACAAATTTGATGAGCGAACGAATTTCGTTCGAGTGGATTTATTGCAATTTAATGCTGTCCTTATTTTAATGTTGCGCTTTGTTATTATTGCGTGGCTTGAATGCGCAGCAGTAAGCCAGAGAAACACACGTGTGAACGCGCCTGGCAGAGCCTCGAGCTTCTCCGCTGTCTCCTCTGGAGGCGGTGCTCCGCTGTCTGTGTGTCAGTCTGGCTACTCTGGTCCAATCACATTCAGCGTCCCGTCAGCGTGCCCCCCCCCCACCCCCCCACAGTCTGCGAATCAGAGCAGAGTAGGGCGGGTCTTCACTGAATGCGTGTCGTCTCTTTCAGCTGGTCTGAGTCAGAGCGAGCGTTGACCGCGCATCTACAGCAGTAGTCTGATCTGCAGGTACTGTACCTAGTAACCTCGTCCCCAGTCTTACAGTATCTCCGTGAGATAAATGTAGCTAGTTAGCCTAGTTTCGCCAGCAGGCAGTTAGTAGAAACATATAAAAGTGTGCGTGCATCCTCACACAGCGCCAAACCAGTGCCTAATATGCCAAGAAATTTGACACGGCGGTCAAGCATAATCCAAATAAAAAAAAATATATGCAATGCATTACTACTTAACCAGCCAGTATCATTAGAAAGCGTAAAAAATGTCAACACTCACCCCGTTTTACTTGCCAAAGAAGTTCCTCCGTCTCTCGTTGTGCTGAATGAAGTCACTGCAGGCATTAAACAACGCATTGGGCCAAAGCGTCCCTGTGTGTGTGGCGGCTGCATATCAAGTCACTGTATGTCTCTGCTGTAACATGGTGGTCTTATGTTTTTTTTGTAATACAGTATTCTGTGTCTGTGTAACACAAAACACATGTATGTACCAACAGACAATATTGATTGATTGATTGAAAACTTGATTAACAGATTGCAGAATGGGTACTGTTGTAGCCAATTTGATGATTTTCTGCCTTTATGTTATTGTATGAAGGCACCGTGTCACCATGAAAGTGTTGACCAATCAGCAGGCAGTGGGCTCAGGAGGCGGGGCTCACGTGTGCTCAGGTGCAGTCTATATGTATGTGTTCACAGGTGTGCAGCGGCAGGGAATTGGGTAATTATCACAGGGAAGCCACACTATCTTTTTACCGTGCTCGTTTGTTTTGTTTTCAGTTATATTGAGTCACTTTTTGGGTTTATTTTGTAGCAATTATCCTGTGTTTAAAGTCCAGTTTAAACACAGAGTTTACAGTATGGTTATATTTGTCCACACTGCAAGTAGTAATAAAAACTCTCAAAAGTACTCAAGGAGAAGACATCATTTTATTCTCAACAAGCATCACGCGTTGGAAAGAGCTTCACCCAGTATTCC
Organism: Notolepis coatsorum; assembly: GCF_963971535.1. Lineage (NCBI taxonomy): Eukaryota > Metazoa > Chordata > Actinopteri > Aulopiformes > Paralepididae > Notolepis > Notolepis coatsorum. The sequence continues at coordinate 88,867,521 of NC_140183.1, forward strand.
CTCACTGGCATCTTTTCTTGTTAGGTTGCCCTTACAGGTACAATACAGTACGGCTCAATACACACAATTGTTAAGGGGATGTAGACCAGAGAAAGACTTTCGTCTTGTTTACATCAGGGCAGTGGCGTAACTCTATCCTCAGCCGTGGGGGGGTCGGACAGATTAGGGAGCGTGGTCAGTGCCAGCGGTCGCCCAGATTACAATTTAAAACACAGCACAGCGCAGCGACCCGACATTAATTAAACTGGGCGCAGCGACCCACCCGACATTCCAGTGTGTGTGTGTGTGCTGTGTTCACCACGAACCCCTGCAGGTGGTGAGGCGGCTGTGCTTTTCTCCTCACCTGCGGTCGCTGCATTTCAATGCCCACCGAAGCGCACTGGTCACTGTCTGGCACACTCCCAGATTGCATTCCACGTTTCAACGTTGCGTTTCTCTGTGAGGGCATAAATCCACAGGAACACCAGGCCTTTTGCCGCCAATGACGACAGATACATAATGGTAGTCATCAAGTCAACGGTACCTGTTCTCGCCCGACTGACTCCACTCTCATTGTCTCGCCGGGGGACAGATTTGGGGGCGTGGTCAGTGACGTATATTTTTTAAATAATACCAGGTGTGCAAATGCAATACCGCATTTTTCCTGGCGGTGGCGCCATTTCTCCATGTAAACAACACACTGGGCTCACAGAAACAAGCATTTCATCAAGTATTCTGTATTTTGTTGTGACAAATAATAAAGAACATTTATTATATGGTGCTTCAATTAGCAATTATGAACACAGTAATACAGTAATACCTAGAGTGGTCATGCCCGCATTGATTGTGCAAAATACAATAATAAAATAGGCATAGACATTTTTTTTAAATAGGTAAGACACAAGATATGCATGATAAAAAAAAAGACATGCCAAGTTCCTGAGAAACACTACTATACAATTTTAGCTCTTAATGTATCTATCACCTTTATCTATCACCAATCACTTTTAATCAAATTTAATTACAGGTACAAAACGTTAATATAAATCACATTTTTATTTTTTTATCCACTTTTTCTCCCATTTTTCTATATTTTCTCCCATCCCAATTTTCGTATCATCCAATTCAACCCTCCCCTGTCACGAACGCTGTTTCTTGCCTCCCACAAGCCGGCTGCAATGTGGACTAAGTCATACATACACAAGTCCCCTCCGGTACTTGAGGTAACAGCAGTCGCATCTTTTCACCTGCGCAGCTCGATCTCTCAGTGGCGAGGAGTAACGCGTGGGAGGCTCACGCTGCCCCCGACACTTCCTGATTCTACTGCGCAGGCGCACCAACCGACCTGTAGGAGTCGCTGTCCACAACGCCCGATCCCCACCCATCAGTTTCCCACCCCCTAATACGGCCAATGTGTATTAGTATGAACGACCAGCTAAACTGAAAACAATGTGGAGCGCTGGGCTCGAACAGGCAAGCCCAGCGTCTCCGTCATTCGTGGCGAGCGCCTTGCCCACTACGCCACGTAGCCGCCCAATATAAATCACTCTTATACACTGGTACATAAGTTATATAACAAACCCGTTTAATAAAACTCTAACCCTTATGGTCATGCCTGCATCGATTGTGCAATAATACTAAAATACCTGAGAGGGCACTGGTTCCTATGTAGACTACTATACAATTTTAACTCTTGTCATTATTATACTTAATGTATCTAAACCAGTGGTCACCAACCTTTTTAAGCCCAAGATCACTTTTATTTTTTTGGTGAAGGCAAGATCTACCTATTGAAGCGTTGAGAGAAAAAGACAGCCAAGATTGTATTAAACGAAATGACTTTTATTTGCTCTGTATTATAATTGCAATGCTTTGGTCCAACATTAAAAACGTCAAAGAAGAGACCTGTAATATGTACTTTCTCAGTCAGTGCTAAGTGCAGTCATCTTATGCAGCATCACTTTTCACAGCAAAACAAAAGTAGAACTGTAATGTGGACTCTCATATTATTAACATTGACAAACATATTTACAATTAGCATTTTATAAAGTAGAACTGTAATGTGTACTTTCTCAGTCAGTGCTATGTGCAGTCATCTTATGCAGCATCACTTTTCACAGCAAAACAAAAGTAGAACTATAATGTGGACCTTCTCCTATTAACATTGACAAACATATTTACAATTAGCATTTTATAAAGTAGAACTGTAATGTGTACTAGTGCCATCTCTTCCAAGCTGAGTAACACTGCCGCATACTGATTGAGGACTGCATGCACTGCTGCGACTCGCACAGTCCACCGTGTAGGACACATTGGCTTCAGTGTGGTGAAGGATCCATGTGATGATGTGGCAATGTTGCTGAAGATGTTCTTGAACTTGCCTGAAAGTCCAAACAGACGCCCCAATTCATGGACCCATTGCAGAGCATCACGGACTACAGATGAAGCTGTCCAAGTTGCCTGTGTTATCAAATTAACACAGTGAGGACCACAGTGTACATACAGAGCCAGTGGCTGTGCTTGTGAAATATAGGCTTGTGCACCAGAATATTTTCCGGACATGTTTGCTGCTCCATCATATGTCTGTCCCCGGAGCCCATCAAGAGACAAACCGAGACGAAGCAGCACATCTTTGGCTACATTTGCTAGGTTTTGTCCAGTTGTGAGCGACACTTCATATAAACCAACACATTCTTCATGGGGAATAAGGTTGTGGTCAACATAGCGAAGACAGATTGATTCCTGTTCGGTCCCAGTGATGTCCTGTGGTCCATCAATAATGATGGAGTATTGCAACTGTGGTTGTGATCTGATTTCAGTGGCTATATCTCTAATGATGGATTTTGCCATTATGTTCAACATTTCATTTTGGATTTTGGGGCTTGTGTAATCTTGAGCACGTGAATTAAGCCACTCGAACAACTTGGAGTCATCATCTGATCTCATCCTGAGTAACTGAGAAAGATTTCCTTGATCTGATTCATGGCCTCTGAGAGCCAGACCTTGTCTGCCCAGGAATTGCACACTGCTCATGATCTTCTTCAAGCATGACATGGCTTTTTGCTGTGATGCTGCCAACGCACTAGAAAGCTGAGCATTAATAGGATTGGGTTTCTGACAATGTGTAATAACTGCAAGCTTATGAGACTTGCTGTTTGTATGATCTGTAAATCTCTCCACAGCCTTTTTCCAGTTTCTGAATCCAGCAGAAACAAATGCTGGATCAGTGTATTTCGCCAGGGTAGACTTCTCACGTTGAAATGCGTTTGCACAATAAAAGCACACGACTCCACTGTGTGTATGACTGTAGTGAATCCAAGGAAATACTTTAAACCATTTCTCTTGGAAACGTAGCGTTTTGTTTGCCAGTTTTTGAGCTGGTATTTCTTTTGGATTGGGCTGATATGGCTCAGTTATCTGCTGTGTGTCCACCTGCAGAATAAACAAAAAAAAGAGAGAGACACAAGGAAAGATGAAATTACCTACCTGGGTTCCATCCTAGAGGCTAATCTTTCCTGTGACAAAATGGCATCCAATGTAATAAAAAAAGTCAACCAACGAACGCGATTCTTGTACCGGATCTCCTCTCTGGTAAACAAGAATACCCTGAAGACTCTGGCAGGAGCACTCATTCAAGGGTACTACGACTATGCTTGCACCTCATGGTACCAAAGCACCTCAAAGGCACTAAAAAACAAATTACAAACATCTCAAAACAAGCTAGTCAGACTACTACTTGACCTGACTCCTAGAACCCACCTCACCCCTGCCCACTTTGACAACCTAGGATGGCTTAGAGTAGACGACAGAGTACAGCAACTTGCAATGGGCCTGGTCTACAAGATACACTACGCGACCAAGGTACCCATGTACATGTCAAAATACTTCCCAAAGGTCAGTGAATACCACGATCACAACACCAGAGGGAGCTCCACAAATCATGTAAAACCCAGATTCGGCTCAAACAAGGGACTAAACACGTTTAGCAATTATGCCACATCAATGTGGAACGCCCTACCTAAAGCTGTAAAGGAATGTGAATCACTACCCACTTTCAAAAACACTCTCAAAAAACACCTACGTGAGACTGCAATTCGAAACTGGCCCCTGTAAATGTCCTAACCTAGTTGTACAGTAAATGACCAAGTAAGGCTTTGTCAGTATTCCAATGTACAGTGTAAAATGTGTGTGTGTCCCCTACCCAACCCCCCCCCCCCCCCCCCCCACCTCCAATGTACAGCCCTCACCCAACCCACCCAACCCCACCCCACCCATCCAACCTCCTCCAATGTACAGTTTCTATGCCAAATGTATATACACTCCTTTTCTGGACACTTTTGTATCACAAACAGTACTGTATTTGCAAATCGGATATGTCATAAATGTATAGATGTAGCAGTACTGTCTATCTGTATGTCATGTATGTCATATATGTTATGATGAATTGAAAATGGGGGACCCTGATGTAAACAAGACAAAAGTCTTTCTCTGGTCTGCATCCCCTTAACAATTGTATGTATTGAGCTGTACTGTACTGTACCCATTCTGCAATCTGTTAATAAACTTTTCAATCAATCAATCAAAAACACCATTAGAACACATTAGGTTTAGGTTTACTTTATTTGATCAAGGGGGACAGCGTAGGCTATCAGGCTAACAGGCTTGTTATTATAGCAGAAGAATATATTATCTGCATTTTAGTCAGTACAAGATTAATCAGTCAGTGAATAACATTGAATTAAAACAATAAAATGTCTTGCTGATGGACTCTGTAAACAGGCATTTAGGAATGGAATGCAACCCATCACACAGACAGCAGGTCAGTGTGTGAGACTCAGAGAGCAGGTCAGTGTGTGAGACTCACAGACAGCGGGGCAGTGGAGCGTCGGCTGTCCACGATGGGGGGTGTCGGGGTGTAGTGGGGCGCGCCGTGTCTGCTCTGCAGGGTGGGGATGGGTGGAGAGGGCTCCCTGTGCACCTGGGGACATACAACAGTCTGCTGGGTGGCAGCATGCACATTGCACAGGGTTTAGGGATGGGCACTTAAAAAAGAAAATCACAGACTTGAGTAACTACATTCATTTTATGATTAAATAGAGTCCCTGAACGGAAACTAATCTCTTCTATGGATGCCTCAACACAGCCTCTAAAACAGTGGTCCCCAAACTACGGCCTGCCTCCACATTTGGCCCCTAGAGCCCCGGAGCTTTAAAAAAAATAAAAATAAAATATTATGTGTGTGATTGACTGTGACATATTTGGCACCATTAGAACACATTAGGTTTAGGTTTACTTTATTTTATTGATCAAGGGGGACCAGCGTACATTAATAAAACATTAATTGCACCAGTGTTCCATTCCCATTATTGATTGATTGATTGGAAATTGTATTAACAGATTGCAGAATGGGTACAACACAGTACGGCTCAATACACACAATTGTTAAGGGGATGCAGACCAGAGAAAGACTTTCGTCTTGTTTACATCAGGGTCCCCCATTTTCAATTCATCATTATTAGTCAGGTCGTCAGGATGATTGCAATGAGTTTGTACATGTTATTTGTATAATAACATGATTATGTCTTGATGATGGACTCTGTAAACAAGCATTTGTCATGTCTTATGAACCACGATTATTTTCAAGAGAAACAAACAGGCAAAATAAATAGCCTAGCTAGCTTAGTCAATCTGGAGAAATACATTAGGCCTATACAGCATATAACACAGCGCCGTGTTAGAAAATCTGCTAACATGCTGTTACTTGCAGTGGCGGCTGCTGGATGCTTCGCCACTAGGGGCGCTATACCAAACATTTTGCAAACATGTACAAGGCACGCATTGGCGAATATTATCACCATTGCCATCCATCAATATATGATCACAGTCAGTCAAATGCAACCACGTTTCCAATAGCCCAACACAAACACGCACAGCTCTCTCTCTCTCTCTCTCTCTCTCTCTCTCTCTCTCTCTCTCTCTCTCTCGCTCTCTCTCTCTCTCCCTCTCTCTCCCTCTCTCTCTCTCTCCCTCTCTCTCCCTCTCTCTCCCTCTCTCTCTCTCTCCCTCTCTCTCTCTCTCTCTCTCTCTCTCTCTCTCTCTCTCGCTCTCTCTCTCTCTCCCTCTCTCTCCCTCTCTCTCTCTCTCCCTCTCTCTCTCTCTCTCTCTATCTCTCTCTCAGATCGATTCAATAAGAAACACATATGTATATATTGTCATTTTAAACAAGTTACCATTCATTGTCTGAGTGGTTATGCTCTACCCGCGGCGAAATTAGAGAGAGAGAGAGAGAGAGAGAGAGAGAGAGAGAGCGAGAGAGAGCGAGAGAGAGAGAGAGAGAGAGCGAGAGAGAGCGAGAGAAAGAGAGAGAGAGAGAGAGAGAGAGAGAGAGAGCGAGATAGAGAGAGAGAGCGAGAGAGAGAGAGAGAGAGGGGGAGAGAGAGAGAGAGAGAGAGAGAGCGAGAGAGAGGGGGAGAGAGCGAGAGAGAGAGAGCGAGAGAGAGACCGAATTAACTCACTGTTTACGTGGTCCACTCACTGTTGTCCCGACTCCCCAGACTGTTGATGTATATCAAGCCGGAGGGCTTGATGAAGTGTATAATCCGCTGTTGATGATGTATATCCAGTCCACTGTCCAGACTGCCATATAGCTTGTTAGCTGTTAGCAGTTAGCACCACACAACAAGTAGTTTGATTTCTTTGTCCATTTCCGCGTCGAACAGACTGCAAACTACCTGGTGTTCTATCGCCATGCTCTAAGACAAACTCTAACCTTAACCAACTTTGAAAGAGTGCCTAAGCTTAACCGTCGAAAGAACTTGCAGTCACGCTCTAAGACAAATAGCTCGCATCTCAGTCACAACAACACAACTATGATCTCTACCACCAAGCTAGAATTGGAACATAGAAATTGGATTCGGCCAATCAGAGATCGTCTCCGCGAAATACTGCTACGGAAAAAAAAACTGACGTCGGCCAATCAGAGAGCGTCTCCGCGAAATGCGGCTACAGAAATTCTTGACGCTGCTGCCTAGACCGCTTCAAATCGCGCCCGGATTCCAACATAATAGTCATATTTCAACGCACAACGCGTTACGCATTGATTGGCTGCGACGGATACAACGATCACACAGTGACGCGCACTCAGAGCACTATCGCGTCTAGCCCGGGCCGAGAAATACAAAAAAAAAAACAAAAAAAAAAGTGAATCACTTCCTGTTCAGGAAAACGAGTATTTTTTATTTTATATATTAACATTATATTGTGCATTGGAAACACAAACATACTTAGAATGAGTAAATATTATTCATTTTAAACATGTTTATATTATTTATAGGGCTATAAAACAAAAAACTAAAAAATTATTTTTCATGTTCTACTCTCATATAACCAGGGGCCTGAGGGGGGGGTGGCGCCCGAGCGCCCCTAGTGGCGAGCCGCCACTGGTTACTTGCCATTGCCTTCCTGTTTCGTGGTGGAGTTGTCACTGCTGCTGGTTTAGCTCTAGGCGCCGGCGACAGTTTAGCAAAACTTAGTTTGCTTTGCTGTAGCACACAGCAGCATCACACCTGGACAAGAGGCAGGGGAACTATGTGAGAATGCTATTCATCGACTACAGCTCGGCATTCAATACCATAGTCCCCTCCATACTCATAGCCAAGCTCAGGGACCTGGGCTTGAACTATGACCTCTGCCAGTGGGTCTTGGACTTCCTGACTGGCAGACCCCAGGTGGTGAGAGCAGGCAACTGCACCTCCTCATCCATCACCCTCAACATAGGGGCCCCCCAGGGCTGTGTTCTGAGTCCCCTCCTCTACTCCCTGTACACACACGACTGTGTGGCTCAGCGGAGTAGCAATACAATCATCAAATTTGCTGACGACACAGTGGTGGTGGGCCTGATCTCTGCCAACGACGAGAGGGCCTACCTGGAAGAGGTCAAGGTCCTGGCGGGATGGTGCCAGGAAAACAGCCTCTCCCTGAACGTCAGCAAAACAAAGGAGATGATTGTGGACTTCAGGAGGTCGGGGGTCAAGGACTACAGCCCCCTCAGCATCGACGGGGCACCGGTTGAGAGAGTCAACAGCTTTAAGTACCTCGGAGCCTACATATCCGAGGACTTGACATGGACCACACACATTGAGTGTTGTGAAGAAGGCACGACAACGCCTCTACTTCCTCAGGCGCCTAAGGAAGTTCCAAGTCAGTCAGAAGATCCTTAAGAACTTCTACTCATGTACAATAGAGAGCATCTTGACCGGCAACATCACCTCCTGGTTTGGGAATAGCACTGCACAAGACCGAAGCAGACTACAAAGAGTGACACGTTCAGCCGAACGCACAATTGGAGGGGGTTGGGGGGTTGGGGGGGACACACACTGTACAACTGTACAAGCAAAACTGTACATTGGGATATTGACAACCATACTAGGTAATTTACATTGGAGGGGGTTGGGGGGGGGGAGGGGGGAAACACTGTACAAACAAGCAAAACTGTACATTGGAATATTGACAACACCATACTAGGTAAATTACTGTACATTGGAGGGGGTTGGGTTAGGACATTTACAGGGGCCAGTTTCGAATTGCAGTCTCCCGTAGGTGTTCCTTGAGAGTGGTTTTGAAGGTGGGTAGGGATTCACATTCCTTTACAGCTGTTGGTAGGACGTTCCACATTGATGTAGCATAATTGCGAAACGTGTTTAGTCCCTTGTTTGAGCCGAATCTGGGTTTAACATGATTTGTGGAGCTCCCTCTGGTGTTGTGATCATGGTATTCACTGACCTTTGGGAAGTATTTTGACATGTACATGGGTACCTTGGTCGTGTAGTGTATCTTGTAGACCAGGCCCATTGCAAGTTGCTGTACTCTGTCGTCTACTCTAAGCCATCCTAGGTTGTCAAAGTGGGCAGGGGTGAGGTGGGTTCTAGGAGTAAGGTCAAGCAGTAGTCTGACCAGTTTGTTTTGAGATGTTTGTCATTTTGTTTTTAGCGCCTTTGAGGTGCTTTGGTACCATGAGGTGCAAGCATAGTCGTAGTACCCTTGAATGAGTGCTCCTGCCAGAGTCTTCAGGGTATTATACAACGGCATGCAAATTTCTCGATTCTGATTGGCTGAAACAGTCAACTTACACGTGGTTATTTTTCATAAACCCACGCTCTTTGTCCCAGGACCCGCCCACAACCGAATTACTATCACTCCGCGTGCGACATAAAAAAAAAACAAGATGGCGGACAATAATCTTTACGAATGGATATGTTGATAGCGTCATAACGACTAAATGGAAAACGATTCTGTCACGGCGAATGTCTTAGTTGCTTAAACAATGTTGGATGATGTAATTGATGGGTCATGAATCATTGTGGAACAAAATAAAAATCGCGCAAATTGATTGATTGATTGATTAATTGCAAAAAATGTTGTATCTTTCTATAGAAGCTATATGTTTTTTTTTGTATTTAATTTTTGTATTATTTTTTAAACAAACATAAACAAACATGACAACACAAGATTAGATATACAAGCATTAATTAACAGTGCACATCCAATGAAATCACCATTTAGATAAATGTCTTATTCAAGATACACCCCTAATACCTGCTATCTAATACACTACACACATATGCTCTTGCTCGCACCCCCCCCCCCTGGACCCCCCATTGGATAATTCATCCATTATCATTCGCTCCTAACCAGACACTACCATTATATGCTAGCTTTTATTCTCTCCACCACTTCTAACCACACTGTCATTTTGGATTCATTGAGACCCAAAATTCTTGCTGTAGATATTTCTAGATAAATCACATCGAGATATGTAAGGATCCAGACCTTCCGGCAAATTTTTTCCGGTTGAAACCATCGTGATGCTATCAACTTTTTAGCCACTGTGATACCAGATAAAACCAATCTCTTTAGCTGTATAGGTACTGCACACTCAAAAACATCATTCAGCAGTAATACAGAGGGGTGTACAGTAGGGGTGGACGGTATGGCCTAAAATTTATATCACGGTATAATTTGAAGCATAGATGGTAACGGTATATATCACGGTATCAGTGTTTCCGTTTTTTTTTGCCTGATAGGCAGGCTATATAAAGAATGACATCCTCAAGGCATGTATATTTATAATATTTTAACTTAAAACTAGGCTACTTTTGCGTATAAAGTCATTATATTCCAAATAAAATAAGTCCCGAGTCGAGACTCCGTGCTGCTCCCATTGCAAACAGCGGGGCTGGATGCTGGATTTTGCTAGAAGCATATGTAGCTGCAGAGCCGCAGAGCCAGGGGCGCTTTCAGGTCTTGTCACAGGCCGCTCAACAGCGCCCCCCCACCCAGGGGCGTCCATTTGGTATGGCAAGGTATGGCACTCGCCATACCTTGGCAAAAAAAAATGTAAAAAAAAAAAAAAAAATTAAAATTCTTTTTATGTTGATTTAGAATTCGAATGTCAACATTATGAACGAAGCTTCGAACTATTCGGTACAGCCCTAGCATGTTTTGATATTGTCAATTATCTCACTTTTACTAGGTGACTTTTACTGTGACTAACTGAAATATGCCCAAAAAAAAGGAAAATGGACATAAGGAATTTCTTTTATCAAAGGGCAGCAGAGACAAGTGATACAGGGACACAGGTAAGGTCTGGCTTAGTGATTATAATAGTGCAGTTCAGCATTCAGTAACCCATACTTTTTGTGAATGTGTTTTTGATACTACATTCTGTTGAACACACACCTCAAAACCGTACCTAAGGAAAATTGGCTCAATTGCAAGAAAAGTAATAGACAGTTATGATATTACATTCTGCATAATTCGTATGCAAAATATTGTGGTTCCCTGCTTTAGTCTGTTGACACATTTCTATACTAAAAATGCTTGTGTAGTCCTGTGTCATACCTAAATGTCATATAACTGAATTGTATAGAAACAACTCACCAAAAGTGACTATTGCACAACTGATTTGACAAAAAAAATCCACCAAGGGGGGTTTCACCCCCCCCCCCCCCACCCCCCCTTCTCGCCATACCTTGCCTTTTACTGAAAGGACGCCACTGCCCCCACCCAACGGCTGAATTGCCAATGGCTGAATTGGAGTATTGCACTGTGCAATACTCCAATTCAGCCATTGGCAATTCAGCCGTTGGGTGGGGGGGCGCTGTTGAGCGGGCCTGTGACCAGACCTAAAAGCGCCCCTGGCTCTGCGGCTCTGCGGCTCTGCAGCTGCATGCTATTCGCAAATCCACTGCTGCAGCCGTCCTCCCGCTGCAGCCGTCGTTATCATAACACTACACACATATCATAATGTTTACAGCAAACTGTAGTTGATCACCAGGTATGTTTTATTAACGTAGAATAATTCATATAAGAAAAACGATAGGGAAATCCCTTACCTTTCTCCACTGGTTAAAAATGCCAGGAACTGAAATTGAAACTTGCTGTGCGCCGCTGTGATATGTGTTTATTATGAAATGACAATTGCGTGTTGACACGCCCGCTGCACGAAGCCTCCTAAATAACTTTTTCCAGTTTGCACATATCTATTATCTATGACTAATTCTATCTATTTTTAGGGGCAAATGCGATTGAAATAGTCGCGCTGTGGTTACATGACGTCATTGCTATTTTAGAGCTGCTCTACCGGTTACACGGTATAATCAAAATCCATACCGTAGAGCAAATTCATACCGTTTATACCATATACCGTTTATACCGTCCACCCCTAGTGTACAGGTATATTCAGAGTTAAGAGATTTGATAATTGCTGGGTCACTTCTTTCCAGAATATCTTAACTGGTGGGCAGTCCCAGTACATGTGCATAAATGTCCCCTCGTCCCCATTTGTACATAAGGAGCATTTGGAGTCTTGTTTAAGACCCATTCTGTTCAGTCTTATAGGAGTCAAGTATGTCCTATGAATATAGTTAAGATTGATTTGTTGATGGTCCGGGTTCCTTGATGCAAGTCGAACATTTGCCCAGGCTTCTTGCCAATCAAAATCTTTTTCCAGGTCTGGTATATCCCTCCTCCAGACTGAGTCTAGGTGGAGGGTTTCATACGAGGACGTTAGTAATTGATGATAAAAATCTGATACAAAACCTCTCAATGTCTCTCTTTCATAGAAGAATTTGTGGTATCTGTGGTGTACAATTGGTATCCTTAATGGAACACCGTGAGCCTTCAGACATAACAATAACTGTGCGTAAAAATAATATGTGGAACCGGTGAGATAAAAAATGTTGTGTATTTCATCATAACTACAAAAACCCTGTTTGTTGAAAACATCTCTTAATGTGTGTATGCCTTGCTTTTCCCATCTAGGGAATCTTATAGGTTGTTTTCCAATCAGGAGTGCATTGTTATTGAATAAGGGAGTATGATTATGCCATTTATGTGGTTAGAATATTATTTTTGTGTATCACGCCATATGCGGATCGCATGAGTAATTATGGGGCCAAATTTCAGTTCGCATTGCTTAATTGATCATTTGGTGAATACTATGTCCTGCAGTCTGTGGTGCTACTATATTTACTTCAAAATTTCTCCAGGATACTGATGCTTGGGGTTCAAACCAGGTTGTCAGTGGTCTTAAAGTGTACGCCTTAAAATAGTGGAAACAAATCTGGAAATGCCATACCTCCGTCTGCTTTGTTTCTCTGTGCAGTGGATCTTTTTATACATGGTGGTTTGTTATTCCAAATAAATTTGTATGCGGAAGAGTGTAATTTTTTCCAGTAACCATCTGGAGGGGGTAACGGTAGCATTGAGCTGATGAAGTTGTTTCTAGGTAAGACATCCATCTTAACTATTGAAACCCGTGCCTGTACTGAGTTTTTAAGTTTTGACCACCTGTCAAAGTCGTATTTGATTTTATTTTGGATTTCTATGTAATTGTGTTTCACCGTTTGGCTTATGGAGGCGCGCTGTTTTAAGTGAACATGGACTGAATGGATATGTTGATAGCGCCATAACGACTAAATGGAAAACGATTCTGTCACGGCGAATGTCTTAGTTGCTTAAACAATGTTGGATGATGTAATTGATGGGTCATGAGTCATTGTGGAACAAAATAAAAATTGCCCGAATTGATTGATTGATTGATTAATTGCAAATAAAAAAATTACAAAAAATCTTATAGGGCAAATAACCCCTCCCCCATAAATTAATGCATAAATTAGGAACAGTAGCGGTCCTAGTATGCTTCCTTGTGGAACACCACAGCTCACTGTGAGGGGGGGGGGGGGTGGGGTACCGTTTATCTCCACCATCTGTTCCCTCCCCTCAAGGTAGGATTGCATCCATCTCACTGATTGACAAGCTAAAAGCAATTGGTTTTGATAGTCTATCAGAATGGAGTGATTGACAGTGTCGAAGGCCTTTTGTAGGTCCAGCATGACCATGCCGCAGTATTTGCCCGCGTCCACCTCTTGTTTGATGTGGTCGTTCAAATAGAGAAGGCATGTGTCAGTGGAGTGGGAATTTCTGAAGCCAGATTGGAATTCGTAGATTAGATTTTTTTCTGCTAGGTACTTTTCGACCTGTTCGTAGACTATTTTTTCCACGACTTTCAAGATGGAGGTGAGAATAGAAACATGGCGGTAGTTGCCTGGGTCTAATTGACTGCCTTTTTTGTGCAGAGGGGTCACCCTCGCAATTTTGAAGTCCTTGGGGACGTGTCCCTGTTTTATGGAGAGGTTTATTATGTGTGTGATGACTCAGCGGCTGCTGAGTCTCTGAGGAATTTGGAGGGGATGTTGTCATGGCCAGTGGCCTTGTTAGGTTGGAGGGCGCTCAGTTTTTTGAGTACCTCATCTGTTGTTACCATTTCCAGCTTGAAGTCGTCCTTGCGGACCCCTAGGTTTTTGTAGTAAGCTACTATGTGTTCTACCCCATAAAGCCCTGAGTTGGAGGGTAGTTTGTTTACCAGTGTTGTGGCTATGTTTGTGAAGAAGATGTTTAAGTAATTGGCTACATCCAGCTTGTCTGTGATGAGCGTGTTGTCCGTCTTTATGTTTATGTTTGAGAAGCCTAGTTGATTATTGAGTAATTTCCAAAGTTCACGTGGTTTGTTTTTGTTTTCCTCAGTTTTGTCATTGATGAAATTCTTTTTTGCAGTTTTGATCATGGAGTTTACGTCATTTCTTAGTCTGTTTTTTTCCAGTTTGAGTTCAGTCACGTGGGCTTGGAGTTCACTGCTCGTGCTTTTGGTAAGCTTTGACTGACTTTTACGAAACTCGGAGCATTTTTTGTCTCTGGTTTTCATAGCGGTCAGTATTTCAGTGTGCATCCATGGCTCAGCGCGATTTTTTACCCTGGTGGTTCTTAGGGGGGCCATGTCGTTTAGTATTGTTGAAAATTTGGTTTTGAAACCAAGCCATGTTTCTTCAGCCAGTGTACCATTGAGTTCATCTGACCAGTCCAGGCTTTCCAGTTCAAGGTTAAAGGCCTCGCTAGAGTAGGTTTTGAGGTCTCTAGATGTGACTGTTTTGTGGCAGCCAGCCTTTTGTTTTAGCTTTTTGCGGGTACAGAATATCATATAATGATCACTTAACCCGCATGCTATAACCCCTTTATTGGAGATCTTGGACTTGTCGGAGGTCAGAATGAGGTCAATGGTAGTCTGAGTTGATTCACATACACGTGTGGGTTGTGTGATTAGCTGGCTGAGGCCGTGCAGATCACAAAGCCTACTGAATGACTTGAAGACGGGTGCATCTTTTTGTTGCATATCCGTGTTCCAGTCTCCAAGAATTTTGTCTACATCCTCAACTCCAGCTAAACACCCGTCAAGTGTGTCATAAAAGCCACTATGATCTGGGGGTCTGTAGATTGAGCCAACCAGTAGGGATTTCGCCCTTTCAAATAGGATTTCCACCCATACAGTTTCAATTGATTGGTGATTCAGGTCATTTCTGTTGATGAATTTGGTGTCTTTGTGTATGTACATACAGACGCCACCTCCATGCCATGTTCCTATCATTCCTGATTATTGAGTAGTTCTCAATCTCTATCTCTGGATCTTTTACAGAATCGTCAAGCTTAGTTTCTGAGAAGCACAGTATGTCTGTCTCTGCTGTAACATGGTTGTCTCTCTGATGTCTTGTCTGTCTGTCTGTCTCTGCTGTAACATGGTTGTCTCTCTGATATCTTGTCTGTATGTCTGTCTCTGCTGTAACATGGTTGTCTCTCTGGTGTCTTGTCTGTGTGTCTGTCTCTGCTGTAACATGGTTGTGTCTCTGATGTCTTGTCTGTGTGTCTGTCTCTGCTGTAACATGGTTGTCTCTCTGATGTCCTGTCTGTATGTCTGTCTCTGCTGTAACATGGTTGTCTCTCTGATGTCTTGTCTGTCTCTGCTGTAACATGGTTGTCTCTCTGATGTCTTGTCTGTATGTCTGTCTCTGCTGTAACATGGTTGTCTCTCTGATGTCTGTCTGTCTGTCTCTGCTGTAACATGGTTGTCTCTCTGATGTCTATCTGGCTGTCTGTCTGTCTCTGGTGTAACATGGTTGTCTCTCTGGTGTCTTGTCTGTATGTCTGTCTCTGCTGTAACATGGTTGTCTCTCTGATGTCTTGTCTGTATGTCTGTCTCTGCTGTAACATGGTTGTCTCTCTGATGTCTTGTCTGTCTCTGGTGTAACATGGTTGTCTCTCTGATGTCTTATATGTCTGTTTCTGCTGTAACATGGTTGTCTTATGGTTTTTTTGTAATACAGTATTCTGTAACACAAAACACATGTATGTACCAACAGACAATAAAGAATGATCTTATCGTATCTGGCTTTCATCCATCGCAATCTGCTCTGGGTTTTACATACACTGCTTGTTTGGTGTCATCCTTATTGTTACTGTGAAAGTGATTATCACAGAATGTTTAGACTTTTCCATGATAACACCCTTCAGAGATGATAAAGACCTTCTGCTTCTCCTCCCACTCTCCTCCAGGAAAGTGGCGCCCTCTGCTGTTTGTGATGTGTGCTGGCGTGTTGAGCCTCCTCATATTGATAACTCTCATGGGACGGCTTTCGTACAGTGAGTAGTGTGGCGTCCTAACAGTATGTAATGGAGATAAATGTAATGGAGTAAAAAGTACAATATTTCCCTTGAAATGTAGTAGAGTAAAAGTATAAAGTTCCCTAAAATTTAAATACTCACATAAAGTACAAGTAGCTCGAAAATGTACTTAAGTAGCTGCAGTACTTGAGTAAAAATACTTAGTTACTTTCCATGGCTGATGTTCACCTCTAAACTGACTGCTCACTACTGTATAGCTGTGTGTGTCTGACTGGGGTTTGTTGGTCTGTGTTCCCAGATGCAGACAGAGTCACAAAGTAATTACAGGTGCTATAGAAAATATTAATATGTAGAGTCATAATACTTTTTTTAAGGAATACATCCACAGGGCTTTTAGAAAGGTGCGGAATAAAAGTATTGCTTTTACCTCCAAAAGATTATTGATCTTGGAATTTATCATTTAAAAAGTGTTTGCGGGTCCAAAATGAATGTTGCTGTTTACATGTTGCAGGCATGTGTCCCCTCCCTGCTTCCCATGTGTTCCCCACGTGGAATGTACCGGATTGGATAAATGGCATGATGGTGCTCTAGTGCGACATCTAGTGGTTGAATGTTATTTATAGCACCTTTAAATAGACCAGAAATACAGACCAGTTACAAACCAGTTACAGACCAGTTACAGACCAGTTATAGATCAGTTATAGTTACAACCAGTTACAACCAGTTACAGACCTAAAGTCACTATTGTGGGGGTGTAACGATGCATCGATCAATTGAAATGCATCGATTCTAATGTGACGATTCAACTGCATCGATTTGAATATGTTAGAATCGATTATAATCTAAATTAATATTTTTTTTTTAAAAAGATCACCTATTCATGCTGAGTGAATCAGTTCCCCCAGCCACATTTGTGTATTCAACATTTTTGGGGAATTAACTGATAGAAAATGTATCAAAAATGTATCGAATTGACACACACTATTGGTGAACAATTGTGTCTACCATTAGACAAAGAGATGACACAAATCATGTGTGGCGAGAAGGCTGCCAAACTGTTAAACTTGGTGCCGCTTTCAAACGACACGTGTTACGGAGAATAGGAGCCATGGCATAATTATGATGTTAAACGTGTGTGTGTGTGTGCCACTTACTGTGTGTGTGTGTGTGTGTGTGTGTGTGTGTGTGTGTGTCACTTATTGTGTGTGTGTGTGTGTCACTTACTGTGTGTGTGTGTGTGTGTGTGTCACTTACTGTGTCTGTGAGAGAGTGTGTATGTGTGTGTGTGAGAGAGAGTGTGTATGTGTGTGTGTGAGAGAGTGTGTGTGTGTGAGAGAGTGTGTATGTGTGTGTGTGTGAGAGAGTGTGTGTGTGTGTGTGTGAGAGAGTGTGTATGTGTGTGAGAGAGAGAGAGGAGAGAGCGAGGGAGAAAGAGAGAGAGTGTGTGTGTTTGGATGAAATACTGTACAGTTAAATAATGTGAATAGGAATACATTTGCCTCCTGCGTGAACTGTGCACAGCTGAATAGACTGTATTTTAACGTCGGTCATACAGTGGCACTTGGAGAGCCAGCTACGTTCTCTGGTGGTACTTGGTGTAAAAAGGTTGAGAACCACTGGTCTAGATAAATAGAGGAAGGGGAACTATGTGAGAATGCTATTCATCGACTACAGCTCGGCATTCAATACCATAGTCCCCTCCAAACTCATAGCCAAGCTCAGGGACCTGGGCTTGAACTATGACCTCTGCCAGTGGGTCTTGGACTTCCTGACGGGCAGACCCCAGGTGGTGAGAGCAGGCAACTGCACCTCCTCATCCATCACCCTCAACATAGGGGCCCCCCAGGGCTGTGTTCTGAGTCCCCTCCTCTACTCCCTGTACACACACGACTGTGTGGCTCAGCGGAGTAGCAACACAATCATCAAATTTGCTGATGACACAGTGGTGGTGGGCCTGATCTCTGCCAACGACGAGAGGGCCTACCTGGATGAGGTCAAGGTCCTGGCGGGATGGTGCCAGGAAAACAGCCTCTCCCTGAACGTCAGCAAAACAAAGGAGATGATTGTGGACTTCAGGAGGTCGGGGGTCAAGGACTACAGCCCCCTCAGCATCGACGGGGCACCGGTTGAGAGAGTCAACAGCTTTAAGTACCTCGGAGCCTACATATCCGAGGACTTGACATGGACCACACACATTGACAGTGTTGTGAAGAAGGCACGACAACGCCTCTACTTCCTCAGGCGCCTAAGGAAGTTCCAAGTCAGTCAGAAGATCCTTAAGAACTTCTACTCATGTACAATAGAGAGCATCCTGACTGGCAACATCACCTCCTGGTTTGGGAATAGCACCGCACAAGACCGAAGCAGACTACAAAGAGTGACACGTTCAGCCGAATGAACAATTGGAGGGGGGCTCCCCGCCCTCCAGAACATTTACAACAAGCGGTGCAGGGGCAAGGCTAAGAGAATCATTAAAGACTCCAGTCACCCGAACAACTGCCTCTTTGAACTGCTGCGGTCAGGCAAGCGATACCGGAGTCTCAAGGCGAGCACAGAAAGACTCAGAAGAAGCTTCTATCCCCAGGCCATCAGGCTGCTCAACAAACAATGAACACTACACAACAACAACCATCAAACGCACATAGCACACACATCCACACGCACACACTCACTTTAAACAAACACACTGTAGCACCCACTCCCCACACTTTATAGCACACACTCACTTTAAACAAACACACTGTAGCACCCACTCCCCACACTTTATATTTATTGATGAAGGATTGCACTACAACTTGTACACCTTACTGTAAATTGTACCTAAATTGTACCTCATCCCATTTCTGCTTTGCACTATATAGTATTGTACAGTAGTACACTGCATAGTATTGTATATTATATGGTAACTCAGTTTTTTTTATTTACGTCTATTCTGCATCGAACATTGTACATATGTCTATACTGAACACTGTGACCTCATTTTCTACTATGTTATTTGATACTATCTTGTCTAGCACAGTCTCTGGAGCGTAACAGTAAGAAGCATTTTGTATGAAAGTATTCTGTACTTCTGTATGACAACTATTAAAGAAACTTGAAACCCAACTTCCTTTATACTTACCGGTCATACTTAGCTATATAAAAAAATAAAAAATAAAATTCATGTCAAATAATTTTTTTTTTCCTTCCGTATTTTTGTTGTTGTTGTGCCCCCCCATACTAGCTCCTGCCCCCCCCCCCCCCCCCCCCTGTGCCCACTTGTTTAAAAAATCCTAGAATGGCCACTGATGGTTACACCCCTACTTATTGTGATGCTAGCATGTCTCCTCCTCCCGTTCTACTACTAGATCACAACCAGTTATTGACCAGTTACAACCAGTTACAGACCCGTAACAACAACCTGACCGAAGAGAGAGACCCATCTTGTGTACAGTTGATTGGTAAGATTTACATTATACATTGTTATAATATGTTTTCTTATTGTTAAGGAGCACTTTTTTATTTTATTTTTTGCAATGCGACTTACTGTGAAGCACTTTGGTTGACAAGTGTCATGTCTAAATGTACAAATCAATTTGATTGATTGATTGATTGATTGTCACAGTGATCTCCTGGTTGTTCCCCACGTGTGTGTGTGTGTGCACATGCAATCCTATAACCCATGAAATGCAAGTGATATGTCATCTTGGAGGGTGCAGTTTGGCAATGGTTTTATTAGTAAGTTTGGCATATGGTACAGAAGCACATATACAGAAGCAAAAGGACACGCAGATGAAAGGTAAGGGATTTTTATGTAAAAATGTGTTAATTTGTAACTTCTGCTACAGAGTGTTGATATTTCAATGGTGTGTGTGTGTGTGTGTCTGTGTGTGTCTGTGTCTGTGTGTGTGTGTGTGTGTGTGTGTGTGTGTGTGTGTGTGTGTGTGTGTGTGTGTGTGTGTGTGTGGCGCATGTGTATGAATGCACATGCAATCTGTTACGTGCCCCCGTGGGGAGACGCAACACTAGGCCACAGACAGGATAGGTGAGGGTGCAGTGACACAAAACACCAGGGACAGATTGTAAAATAACAATATTTATTTTACACAAATGAGGATCAGCAACACAGAGAGCAAAGAGGACCTACCAGTGAGCACCAAATAATATCAAAAGGAAACAAAAGCCCACCCCCCCCTTTACAGGCGCGGACGCCCCAAAGTACAGGAGGTGGTGCTCACTCTAAGCTGGTGTCTTTAACAGTAGTTCTCCTACGTGATGCAGATGTAGACCCCAGGGTATCTTCCTGCCCTCAATGTCCCTGTGTGCGAAACAAAAGGTTAGAAATGGGAAAAGAAACAATCATCACAAACCGGGTGACGATTTGATACACCAATACACAAATACAGGTTATGGGTTACAGACTAAATATATAACAGGCAGGATCACACAAGATACAACTATAAAATACAAATGGCTAAGCCACCAGAGCCTTTCCCAGCTCTCACACCATCTGTAGCTCAACAGAGCTGTAAGTGGCTCATGTAACAGACATGAGCCCCACAGAGCTTTAACTAGCTCTCTCAATACTACAAGCCCAACAGAGCTTTACCTGGCCTATGAACCAAATATGAGTCTACACACAAAACAAATGAGAGCCCCTTTTACAACACCACCAGATAGTTACCATACACCGACCGGGCTCTGGCTAACAATGCATACACAGGGATTATATGAAGGGATGTGGAGGCCAATTAGGCTGATGAGCCTCAGCTGTGGTTGCTGCTGCTTCTTCTGTTGGTTGGAGTGGAATGGTGATTGACCCTGAGAGGTAGATAGATTATATAGGAGGGAGACAAGAAAACAACACTACAACCTGCCTACATACATAACACATATTATATATATACATAATAACCCATACAATATAATATTACATGCATACATAATGAAATAAGGACAGAGTCCGTAACACTTCCCCCCCAAGGAGTCAGCCCACGGCCGACGAAAACATACACCATCAGTCACCATAGAACAAATAGAACAAACACCCAACCATCCCGAACAGTAAAACACCTGTTCAACAAGCTACCCCCGAGAAAGGGCATCGGCAAACACATTCTCTGTGCCCTTCTTGTGCCGGACCACCACGTTATACCCCTGCATAAGCAGAGACCACCGCATCAACCGCTGATTGTGGTTATACATGCGGTGCAAAAAAACAAGTGGGTTGTGGTCTGTGTGGACCACCACAGGCTCCACACTTGATCCCACATAGACCTCAAAAAATTGGAGTGCAAGCAGCAATACCAACGTCTCCTGCTCTATTGTAGAGTAGCGTGTCTGGCTGCCGCTAAACTTCTTTGAGAAGTAGCCGACAGGATGGACCAAACCCTCCGAATCCACCTGCGTCAGAACTGCACCAGCACCTACACAACTCGCATCAACCTCAATAGAGAAAGGCTTACTGAAATCAGGAGCATTAAGAACTGGAGCACTACATAAAAGGGCCTTACAGCTCTCAAAAGCCGCTTGACACTTGGCCGACCATTGGTATGGCACCAAGGGACTGATCAGGTCAGTCAGAGGAGCTGCAACCAAGGAAAAATTCTTACAGAACCCCCTGTCGTAACCTGTCATCCCAAGAAAACGACGTAGCTCTCGTCGTGTGGTCGGTACTGGGAACAAGGTTATGGCCTCTATCTTGGCTCTAAGAGGACGCACCTTACCCCTTACAGCTCTCAAAAGCCGCTTGACACTTGGCCGACCATTGGTATGGCACCAAGGGACTGATCAGGTCAGTCAGAGGAGCTGCAACCAAGGAAAAATTCTTACAGAACCCCCTGTCGTAACCTGTCATCCCAAGAAAACGACGTAGCTCTCGTCGTGTGGTCGGTACTGGGAACAAGGTTATGGCCTCTATCTTGGCTCTAAGAGGACGCACCTTACCCCAGGTAGGTCACCAGGTAGGTCACTGTCGCTTTACCGAACTCGCATTTTGCCAAGTTCAGTGTCAGAGAAGCGTCTGCCAACCGCTGGAATACGGTTCTCAACGAGCTCACATGAGCAGACCAACTCTCCGAATGCACCACCACATCGTCCAGATATGCTGTGCAGTTGGGCACATCCCCCAACACTATGTTGACCAGCCTCTGAAACGTAGCCGGTGCGTTACGCATCCCGAACGCCATCACAGAATACTGATATGTCAGAGGCCCTTGGCGAGAGTGGCACCTGCCAGTACCCTTTTAAAAGATCCAATTTCGACACATACCGGGCTGACCCAATGGTATCTACACAATCGTCGATGCGCGGCATAGGAAAAGATTCAGGAATGGTTACTGCATTTACCTTTCGATAATCAGTGCAAAACCGATGAGTGGTGTCTGGTTTCGGAACCAACAGGCATGGTGAGCTCCACAGGCTCAAACTGTGATGAGCCAAATCATGCTCCAATAAATATGCCACCTCCTGTTTCATTATTTCCCTTTTCACCGCATTTACCCTATAAGGATGCTGTTTGACTGGCCTTGCATTACCGACATCAATGTCGTGTTCCAGAACGGTAGTGCGGGTTGGGACATCTCCAAACAAAATGGGATAACTGCTAATTAGCGCCACCATGTCAGCTTCCTGCTCCTTACCCAAGTGTGGCATCAGGGAGGGAAGGATCAACAACATCTCCGAGTTGCACAAGCGAGGAGTCTGCTGCTGGACCTCACAACCATTCAAACCATCCTCATCACCCATTGGCAGAGTAGAAGGAACAGAAACCACAGTCACTGGTTCTCCTCTCACTCCTGCTACTGCAGCTCCCACAGTGGCCCCTGGGGGCGCACCTTGTTTCTCCAGCTGCAGGTTGTCCCTGTGAAGATAACGCTTCAACATATTAATGTGACAAACACGGGTCTTCTTTCGCCTGTCAGGCGTCCTGACAACATAGTCAGTATCACTCAACTTCTGCTCGATAGCATAAGGGCCAAAAAAATGAGCACTCAAAGAAGAGCCAGGGATGGGGAACAGAACTAAAACCAAGTCATCAGACTGGAAAGAACGTGGAATCGCTTTTTTGTCAAACTGTCGTTTCATTGAACCCTGAGCAGCAGAGAGACTCTCCTTAGCGATACTACACGCCTCATGCAGCCGCTCTTTAAATCTACACACATAGTTCAAAACCCCTCTCTTTGGAGGTACGGTGTGCAGAGCCTCCCCCATAAGTTGATCCTTTAATACCCTTAAAGGACCCCTCACTGAATGCCCAAACACCAGCTCTGCTGGGCTAAAACTGTTTCTCGCACAGCAAACAGAGCTAGGGGAACACCTTCATCCCAGTCTCTGCCGCTCTCCATACAATACTTGCACAACACCGACTTGAAGGTCTGATGCCACCTCTCCAGGGCACCTTGCGACTCAGGGTGATACGCACTTGAGATCCTGTGAGAAATAGACAATGATGATAACACCTGCTCAAATATACCTGAAAGGAAGTTAGTACCTTGGTCCGTTTGTACGACTTTTGGTAACCCGAACGTAGAAAAAAACTTGATCAGAGCTTTCACTACAGACTGAGATGTTATCTTTCTAAGAGGAATAGCCTCAGGGTACCGTGTCGCTACACACATAATTGTTAAAAGGAACTCGTTACCAGACTTCGTTCTCGGCAGGGGACCAACACAATCCACTAGCACATGCTCAAACGGCTCCCCCATCGCTGGGATTGGGTGAAGCGGGGCAGGTTTAATAACCTGATTAGGCTTCCCTGTAACTTGACACACATAACAAGTATTACAGAATCTGGTCACATCCCCCTTTAACCCGGGCCAAAAGAAGTGCTTCAAAACCCTGTCATTGGACTTGGTGATGCCTAGATGTCCCGACCAAGGATGATCGTGAGCTAAAGACAAAACAGACTGTCGATACGGTGTTGGCACAACAATCTGGGTAACATAACTCCACTCATTACCAAAATCCATCCGTGATCTCCACCTCCGCATTAGCACATCATTCTCAACAAAATAGGCTACCTCCTTGTTCTTAGCTGTCTCTAGGGCAAGAGCAGCAGCAAAACATTTTGCTAAACTAGCATCCTCCTTCTGAGCAACGATCAGATTACCTCTAGTCATGGGTAAATGCGTTGTCTCAGAGGTGAGCGTATCCTGTTGAAGCGCATTACTGTCACTCGTCTCAATAGCAGGTTGAGCAAACATAAGTGGGGAAATAGGCGCGCCAGACAACTGAGTAGCTAGCACAGTCTCCGACAGGTCAACTACCTCACCCAACTTACGTGCCTGAGCACGGGTGACTGCACAAACTGTAAACACCTCAGGGAACTGTTGCGCCAACACATCTGGACGCAAAACCTCAGGGCGCTCTAAAACCTCCAAAATGGGCATAACTCGGCCACCAGCGATGTCATTACCCAACAGGAAAGTGACACCCCGTACCGGTAACGACGGGCGAATGCCCACTTTGAACACCCCCTGTGCTAAACCACAGTTTAAGTGTATCAGATGGAGGGGCACCGACACAAAACCCATCTCGATCCCCTGCACCAACACACTTGAGCCATTTGACGACTCATGATTAAACGGTAGCACGTCTGACAAGATAAAAGACTGCGCTGCCCCAGTATCTCTCAGTATGCGCACCGGACACTGGTCCAACTCACTACCACTGAGAGAAACCATGCCGTCCAACATAAATGGTTTGTAACTGGGCTCCAGGCCACCCCACATTTTTGTGGGGACTACTGACTGCGGAACTATCACCGTCTGCACCAAACCAACCTCCTTTGGTCGACCACTTGGCGTAGACTGTGTGCGTTTGTACGCTTGACAGTTCTCTCTAATATGACCCACCCGGTGACAATGATAGCATTCCCGCTCCTCCCTGTAGCGGGGAGATAACAAACGTGGTGGGCTAGTGTGCACTTTAGCTGGAGCCCGAGCAGAGGGATAAAAACCTCTATCCTCCTGTCTTAAAGTACCAAATGACTGTCTATGAGTAAGCACAAACTCATCAGCGAGCACCGCCGCCTGGGCCAACGTCTCAACTTTTTGCTCATTGAGATACGTCACTAAACGGTCATTTAGACTATTTTTAAACTCCTCCAGTAACATTAACTCAGACAGAGAATCAAAATCAGCTACATCACAAGCCCTGCACCACCGATGAAATAGGGATTCTTTCTCCCGAGCAAACTCCACAAAAGTTCGGCCAGGTAACTTTCTGTGAGTTCTAAACTTCTGCCTGTACGCCTCTGGCACTAACTCATAGGCTCTAAGCACAGCCATCTTGATTAAGTCATACGACAAACTGTCGTTGAGAGGGAGGGCAGACAGAATTTCCTGGGCTTTTCCCGTTAGCTTACATTGCAGTAAGAGAGCCCAGACCTCTTTAGGCCACTTTAAAGACGTAGCAACTCGCTCAAAAGCATTAAAATAGGAGTCTACCTCCGCCTCACAAAATTGAGGTACTAAAGAAATCAGTCTACTCACATCGTAAGCTCCCACAGCCGTGGAAGAGGGTTGAGCAGGACTCCCAATTTTAGCAGCTTCGAGCTCCAGCTGCTTCATCTTTATTTCAGCGTCTATCCGGTGGCTGTCAGCGTCTAGCCGGCGGGCCTCAGCCCCCAACTCCATCTTCCTGACAGCTAACCTGTGACTATTCTCCTCCTTCTGCGCCTCGAATTGCAACCGTGCCAAACTTAACTGAAGACTAGCCTCCTCAGTACTCCCACTAGGGAAAGATGAAGCATGTCCGGGCACGGGAGACGTGACCCCCGAAAGGGGAGGCTTATCCTATACCCCATCTTTAACCGGGTCTACAACCGGAGGTACCTCACCCTCCCGCTCCTCGTCGGAGACTGGAGGGGAAGAAACAAAAGACGCTCCCTCACCGACACCGAGCACCTTGTTCCACACTAATATGCGCACCACCTCTTCTCTCAGGTCAGCCTTAGCCAAACTCTTAGCTAGGGCGACCTGAAAATGCAAGGCGATGGCAAACAAGTCTTCCCTCCTACACTGATCCAAACGATCAACCGAGGGATCACTCAGGAACTCCTCCACCCCAAAAGACGACATCCCCACCCAGACACTAGTGCACACACACACTAAAAACACACCCAACAAACTACCACCCAAAACCAAAACCAATCAACGTGCCCACTGCACACCAACACCAACTGTCTGTTGCCCACTAACGAGCCCCCATTTATGTTACGTGCCCCCGTGGGGAGACGCAACACTAGGCCACAGACAGGATAGGTGAGGGTGCAGTGACACAAAACACCAGAGACAGATTGTAAAATAACAATATTTATTTTACACAAATGAGGATCAGCAACACAGAGAGCAAAGAGGACCTACCAGTGAGCACCAAATAATATCAAAAGGAAACAAAAGCCCACCCCCCCCTTTACAGGCGCGGACGCCCCAAAGTACAGGAGGTGGTGCTCACTCTAAGCTGGTGTCTTTAACAGTAGTTCTCCTACGTGATGCAGATGTAGACCCCAGGGTATCTTCCTGCCCTCAATGTCCCTGTGTGCGAAACAAAAGGTTAGAAATGGGAAAAGAAACAATCATCACAAACCAGGTGACGATTTGATACACCAATACACAAATACAGGTTATGGGTTACAGACTAAATATATAACAGGCAGGATCACACAAGATACAACTATACAATACAAATGGCTAAGCCACCAGAGCCTTTCCCAGCTCTCACACCATCTGTAGCGTAACAGAGCTGTAAGTGGCTCATGTAACAGACATGAGCCCCACAGAGCTTTAACTAGCTCTCTCAATACTACAAGCCCAACAGAGCTTTACCTGGCCTATGAACCAAATATGAGTCTAAACACAAAACAAATGAGAGCCCCTTTTACAACACCACCAGATAGTTACCAGACACCGACCGGGCTCTGGCTAACAATGCATACACAGGGATTATATGAAGGGATGTGGAGGCCAATTAGGCTGATGAGCCTCAGCTGTGGTTGCTGCTGCTTCTTCTGTTGGTTGGAGTGGAATGGTGATTGACCCTGAGAGGTAGATAGATTATATAGGAGGGAGACAAGAAAACAACACTACAACCTGCCTACATACATAACACATATTATATATATACATAATAACCCATACAATATAATATTATATGCATACATAATGAAATAAGGACAGAGTCCGTAACAAATCTTATAACCAGTGTTCATTTCGTCAGCTAATTTAGTTTTAGTCTTAGTCATGTGTCAAATGCTCTTTTTAGTTTTCATCATATTTAGTCACCTTCATTTATTTTCCGTTTAGTCAGTTTTAGTCAACTACAGGTCTGAACATTTTAGTCTTTGTTTAGTCTCGATTGAGTCTTTTTCGTTTAATCTCGCCACTCAGTTACAGCCTCATAGATTGGCGTGAG